>NW_024733147.1:52500-82500 GCF_018991925.1 Homarus americanus | reverse complement strand
GAGGATGAGGAGGGGAGAGGAGAAGGAGTGAGGGAGGGAGGAAGGGAGGAGGAATGAGGAGGAGGGACGGGAGGAGGGACGAGTGAGAGAAGATGGAGAGGGAGGGAGGAGGATGAGAGAGAGAGGGAGGAGGGAGAGGAGGGAGGAGGAGGAGGACGGAGTAAGGAGGAGGGAGTGAGACGGAGGAGGGAAGGAGGAGGAGGAGGGAGGAGGGAGGAGCAGGAGAGGGGGGAGGGAGGAGAGAGTGAGGGAGGGACGAGTGAGGGAGAGACAAGGGAGGGGAGGAGGAAGGAGGGAGGAGGAGGAGGAGGAAGAGGAGGAGGAGGAGTGAAGGGAGTGAGGGGAGTGGAGGAAGATGAGGAGGAATGGAGGGAGGGAGAGATGGAGAGGGAGGACGGAGGAGAGGGGAGGGAGGAGAGACGGAGGAGGGAGGAGGGGAGGACGGGAGGAGGAGTGAAGAGGGAGGGGAGAGACGGGAGGAGGGAGGAGGGGACGGAGGAGGAGAGAGGAGGGAGGAGGGAGGGAGTGGAGGGGAGGAGGAGGGACGGGAGTGAGGGAGTGAAGGAGGTGGAGGGAGTGGAGGAAGGAGGGGAGGGGACGGGAGGAGGGGGAGGAAGGAGGAGGGAGGAGGGAGGGAAGGAAGGAGGGAGAGACGGGAGGAGGGAGGAGATGGGAGGAGAGGAGGGAGGGAGAGACGGAGGAGAGGGAGAGGAGGGAGAGGGAGGGAGAAGGAGGGAGGGGAGGGAGGAGGGAGGGAGGAGGGGAGTGAAGGAGGAGGGAGGATGGAGGAGGGAGGGAGGGAGTAAGGGAGTGAGGGAGGGACGAGGTGGGAGAGAGGAGGAGGGAGAGACGGGAGGAGGGAGAGAAGGAGGAGATGGGAGGAGGGGGGAAGGAGGAGGGGAGAGACGGGAGGAGGAGGAAGGAGGGAGACGGAGGAGGGAGGAGAAGGAGGAGGAGAGAGGAGAGGTGGAGGAGGGAGGGAGGAGGAGGAGGAGAAGAGAGGGAGGGAGGAGGGGAGTGGAAGGGGGAGGAGGAGAGGAGGGGAGGGGAGGGAGGAAGGGGAGGGAGGGAGAGATGGAAGGAGGGAGGGAGAGGGAGGAGGGAGGGAGGAAGGAGGAGGGAGGACGGAGGGAGGGAGGGAGGGGAAGGAGGGAGGGAGGACGGAGTGAGGGAGGGGAGGGGGAGGAGGAGTGAAGGGAGGAGGGGAGGGACGGAGAGTAAGGAGGGAGGAAGGGGAGGGAGGAGAGAGGAGGGGAGAAGGAGGGAGGGAGGGATGGAGGAGGGAGGAGGGAGAGAGAGGAGGAGGGGAGGGAGGGAGAGGAGGTGAGGAAGGGAGGGAGGAGGAAGGAGGAGGGGAGGGAGGGGAGAGGAGTGAGGGAGGGAGGAGAGGGAGGGAGGAAGGGAAGGGAGGAGGAAGGAGTGAGGAGGAGGGATGAGGGAGAAGGGAGGAGGAAGGAGGGGTGGGGAGGAATGAGGGGAGGGATGAGGGAGGAGGGGAGGGAGGAGGAGTTAAGGAGGAGGGAGGAGGAAGGAGTGAGGGGAGGGAGGGAGGAAGGAGGAGGAGGGAGGAGTGAAGGAGAAGGGAGGAGGAGGAGGGAGTGAGGGAGTGAAGGAGGAGGGAGACGAGTGAGGGAGGAAGGAGGAGGGAGGATGAGGAGAGGAGGGAGGATGAAGGAGAGGAGGGAGTGAAGGAGGGAGGGGAGGATGAGGAGAGGGGGTGGGAGGAATGAGGGAGGGACGGGAGGAGGGAGGGACGGGAGGGAGGGGAGGACGGAGTGAGGGAGGAGGGGAGGAAGGAGGGAGGGGAGACGGAGTGAAGAAGTGAGGAGGGAGGGGAGGAAGGAGTAAGGGAGGAGGGAGGAGGGGAGGGACGGGAGGAGGGAGATGTAGGAGGGGAGGGAGGGGAGGAGGGGAGGGGAGGGAGGAAGGAGTGAGGGAGGGGAGAGACGGAGAGGGAGAGACGAGGAGGGAGGGACAGGAGAGGAGGGAGGAGGAGGTGAAGGAGGAGGGAGGGACGGGAGTGAAGGAGGAGGGAGGGACGGGAGTGAGGGGAGGGAGGGGGGGGAAGGAGGAGGAGGGAGGAGGAAGGAGTGAGGGAGTGAGGGGAGGGAGGGAGGGATGGGAGGAGGGAGGGAGGGGTGAAGGAGGAGGGAGGGAGGAGTGAAGGAGTAAGGGAGTGAGGGGAGGAGGGAGGACGGAGGAGGGAGGGAGGAAGAGAGGGAGTGGGAGAGAGGAGTAAGAGTGAGGAGGAAGGAGGAGGGAGGAGGGAGAAGGAGTGAGGGAGGGACGGAGTGAGGGGAGGAGACGGGAGTGAAGGGGAGGGAGGGAAGGAGTGAAGAAGTGGAGGGAGGGAGGGAGGAGTGAAGGAGTAAGGGAGTGAGGGAGGAGGGAGGACAGAGTGAGGGAGGGAGGAGGGAGGAGGAGTGAAGGAGTAAGGAGGAGGGAGGACGGGAGTGAGGGGAGGACGGGAGGAGGAGGGACGGAGAGGAGGGAGGGAGGAGGGGGGAAGAGTGGAGGGAGGGGAGGAAGGAGGAGGGAGGGAGGGAGGAAGGAGGAGGGGAGGGACGGGAGGAGGGGAGGGAGGGAGAGGAGGGAGGAAGGAATGAGGAGGGAGAGGTATTATCACATGTCAACCTCCGTCACAGATACTGATCAGATATTACTACTGTTATTATTTTCTCTCTCTCTTCTCTCTCTCAATATATACTGTATAGCTAAAATCTCCCTCTTGTGACACGTGCTAGACACAGAAGGACACGTGCTAGGGGACACAGGACACGTGCGAGGACACAGACACGTGCTAGACACAGAAGGACACAGGGGACAAGAGAGACACAGAAGGACATAAGACATGTAAGAAAGGGACAGGACGTGCTAGGGACACAGGACACGTGGTAGACACAGAAGGACACGTACGGGGACATAAGACACGTGCTAGGGACACAGAAGGACACGTGCTAGGACACAGAAGGACACGTGCTAGGGACACAGAAGGACACGTGCTAGGCACAGAAGGACACGTGCTCACAGAAGGACACGTGCTAGGACACAGAAGGACACATGTAGGGACACAGGACACGTGCTAGGGACACAGAAGGACACGTGCTAGACACAGAAGGACACGTGCTAGGGACACAGAAGGACACGTGCTAGGACACAGACGGACACGTGTAGGGACACAGGACACGTGCTAGGACACAGAAGGACACGTGCTAGGACACAGGACACGTGTAGGGACACAGGAAACGTGCTATGACATGACACGTGCTAAGACACAGGACACGTGCAGGACACAGGGAACTATGACACATGACACGTAAGACACAGGACACGTGCTAGGACACAGGGAAACGTGCTGAGACACATGACACGAAGAAACAGGACACGTGCTAGGAAAAGAAGGACACGTGCTATGACACAGAAGGACACGTGCTAGGGACACAGAAGGATATGTGCTAGGACACAGAAGGACACGTGCTAGGACACAGGATACGTGCTAGGACACAGAAGGACACGTGCTAAGACACATGACACGTGCTAAGACACAGGACACGTGTAGGAACAGAAGGACACGTGGGACACACAAAGGAGCACATGAGACACAGGGAAACGTGCTAGGGACACAGGACACGTGCTAGGACACAGGACACAAACAGACATGCTAGGACTCAGGACACGTGCTAGGACACAGACGGACACGTGCTGGGACACAGAAGGACACATACCAGGACACAGAGGCAGCAGGGTGGAGACACTGCAGGTGAAAGTGGCCGTGCTGCCAGGTCATGCAGGCCTGTGGGACAACACCACGCTGAGGCGAGCTACCACCACGTCCACACTCATCTGTCCACACACACACACACACACACACACACACACACACACATGGGGGAGAGAAATATCGCTTATTAACATGTAAATTAATGTGTTAATTATTTATATATTATTACCAATGGGCCAGCTAGTGTAAGGACGGCCGCATTGAGAGCGGGCGGGCGGAGGCATGTTGTTGTCAGCTGGCGCCAACTACCAGTACGGCCACGTCTATTGGGTTAAAATGCCTGCCTCAGGGCTACAAAGCATAAGGTCAGTGTTTCTAGCCTCTGGGAGGGAGCCACTTTGAGGACAAGGTTGGGGCCCACTTTGGGGCCAAGGTAAATAGGGGGGAGGGGCCACTTGAGGCCAAGGAATGTTGGGGGCCACTTTGGGGCCAAGGTAAATGTTAGGGGGGAGGGGCACTTTGAGGCCAAGGTAATGTTAAAGTACTTAATGGGCCAAAATGTTAGGGGGAGGACACTGAGGCCAAGGTAATTAAATTAAATACAATAAATAAATTTTAAGGGAGGTAACGTTAATAAATTAAACAAATTGTTAGAAAATTTGAGCCATTAAACACTAAAGTAAATTAGGGGGAAATGGATAAACAAGTAAATGTTAGGGGGGAGGGGCCACTGAGGCCAAGGTAATGTTAAGGTACTTTGGGGCCAAGGTAAATGTTAGGGGAGGGGCCACTTGAGGCCAAGGTAATGTTAAATACTTAAATAAGGTAAATGTTAGGGGGAGGGGCCACTTTGAGGCCAAGGTAATGTTAAATGCCAGTCAAGGTAAATGTTAGGGGGAGGCCACTTTGAGGCCAAGGTAATGTTAAATGCCACTTTAAATAAGGTAAATGTTAGGGGGGAGGGGCCACTTTGAGGCCAAGGTAATGTTGGGGCCACTTGCCAAGGTAAATGTTAGGGGGAGGGGGCCACTTTGAGCAATGTTAAAAATACCTCTTAAAGGCAAATGTTAGGGGGAGGGGGCCACTTGAGGCCAAGGTAATGTTGGGGGCAAAACCTAACCTGGTGTACAACCCAAGATGAAAAGCAGTATTTTTACACCAATTTGATTGACAAATGTGAAGTGACGTCTCTCATGACGCCAGCCTAAAATAATCAGCATATGGCGGTATAATGGCAACGCTCTTATTCCACTAATCATGATTCACTGGAGTATTGACACACTTGAAGATATCTCTAAAACTGTATTATTGCTCCCATAGTCACATAAAGGGCGGGTGTACTACAAAAACAAACATTGAAAAATATAGCAGTGTCTTCACAATGTATGTACATACTTCAGCGAAAAACTGAATGATCTCACGCTTCACACATAATGGAGACACCGTTTACGTTTACAGACATGGGCGCCGCATGCAACTGTTACATTATACCCAATGACATATGGCAATGGTGCGGTTTCAGTTCCCACGGTACTGTGATGGCAGCGGTATATTCAGTGCAGCTTAATCCTACGATTATTATGTCGGCTGCCAAACTCGTCGACAAAACAATCTAAATCAATTCCCTCAGCGCGTGCACTTTCAATCGATAGTAGCGCCATGTTACTCAGTCTGTCACTGGACATGGAATTTCTTAGGAATGTTTTCACTAATTTTATTTTCGAAAAGCTTCTCTCGCATGAAGCGCTGGTAACAGGGAGCGTTACAGCTATCAACAGTAACTTATACAAACAGTCACATGCAGCCTTATAAGGGCATATAAATGACATAAGTTGCACGAGCGATGAAGGTTGTTTATGTTCCTTCAAGAGCACTTTCTTCACCAGAGGCATCTCTTGTTGTAAGTCACTTTGATTGACTAACTATGTAACTGCAAATGCCTTCAAATCTTCTTCAGACAAGAATGTCTGTCCTTCTGGACAAGGAGCTGAAATCCCACAGAAAATTGCACAGGAATCATTGGAGAAACGCCTGTCTAATTCACTAATCAAACAGTCTTGGACTTCATAGAAGATGCCAATGTGCACATGACTCACGTCAGACCTTTGACCGGTCGTTTCCAGCACAATGAATTCATCATTCTGTCGAGGTTTTCTGGTTCGCTTTCGTGTCTTTGTTGGTTAAATGCTGCATTTCTCACAGAGCTCATCAATCTTCTTGGAGTAATGCTCAATCAAGTTACAGTGGCGTTTATCAGCTAGATCTTCACGGAGCGACGAAATGAGCTTTGCTGCTTTTCCTAAATCTGCTTGCTTGTCCTGTAGCTGCTGTGATACTTTATCAACTTTTCCAAGAATCTCTGAGAAAAACTGCAATAAGTAGACAAATTCTGCATCTATTTGCGCAAGTAAACCTCGAGCGGATACGGCTCGTGCTCCAGTGTCTTCTGCAGAAGTCTCCTCAATAGTCTTACTATGCATTCGAGACGCAGCAGAGCATTTTCACATGAGGTGGCCCGACACCACCACCGTGAATCACTCAGATGCTGCAGTTCTCGGATTTGTTCTCCTGGGAACATTTCTCGTATAATAATGAACCTCTCGTGAACGAAAGGGTTACAAGCGAAGATATAGAGTTCTTCAAGCAGACTGAAGAATTCGGCTGCTTGAGGCACATATTTAGCAGCATTGATCAAAACCAAATTGAGCCTGTGTCCATAACAGTGTACAGAATAGGCAAAAGGAGCTTTATCACGAATGCGTTTCTGAACACCACTGATTCCTCCACTCTTGACTGATGCTTCATCAAATCCTCAGCCAACAAGTGAAGATTTGTAATCCAAACCGAGTTTTTCCAAACTTTTCAAGATTACGTCCGTGATAGATGCAGCATCCAACGACACCATGGGAGTGAAGGAAATGAAGCACTCCTGAATGCAGTGTGACACTTCATCATAAAATCTGACAACCATTGCCAACTGCTCTGTTTTGCTAACATCCTTTGCTTCATCAGCTTGAACAGAAAAGTAATGACATGATTTCACACTTTCTGCCCTCACCATAGATGCGAGCGTGTCAATCATCTCATTCTGTACCGCAGAACTGGTGTATTTCTCATTCTTTGGACCACTTTTGACACGATCAGCTATAACAGGATCAAGCTTGGCATTGAATCTAAGGAACTTACGGATGTTTCCAGGATTCAGTTCTTCGTCAATTTCTCTGTGTCCTCTCTGGGCAATGTCCTGAGTTACTGTCAACAGGATTATTTCTCCAAGAGTCTTTATGTAATGACGATTTTCACGAACTTTTTTCTTATAGGCCTCACTTATACTCTGAGTAATGGATGTCTTCTCAGCGTTATTGCGTTGGTAGTCAGCCTATGCAATACAGGAGGATTTGTGGCATTGTGAGTTCAGGTGCTTTCCAATGGCACCATCTTTTCCATGTGCTTGTTTCCAACGTCGGAAGCCACTCTTCACGAATGCGTCATCTGCATTGCCATGAGCTGGTGGTGCAAAATGCCTGCACAGGAAACAGAACATTGCATCACGTTCTTGAGAATATTCAGCCCACTCATATTGGTCAAACCCACGAATGACCGAGCATGGGACTCCCCTTCACTATGCTTGGGATACTCCTTTAGACGGGGCTGAACAGGGTTACTAGCAGCAGATTCTGAGATGTCAGTTGGTGCAGTGTCTTCCTCCTTATTTTTCTGTTCCTGCGATCACTGTACACTTACAGTAGTTATAGCATCAGAATCCCCCTTTGACTTCTCTGCAGGAAGGCCCTCAGGTTCCTGGTTCTCTGCTGCACACCGTTTGTTTTAATGACAAATTTATCCATATTTGCTTGTGGTATTCCAACCGTTAACTTTAAAAAGACAAAACCTACAAATTAATGATAACGTTGGAGTCATGTGGTGCACACAACACGTATATGGTGCACACAACACGTATATGGTGCACACAGCACGTATATGGTGCACACAACACGTATATGGTGCACACAACACGTATATGGTGCACACAACATATATATATGGTGCACACAACATATATATATGGTGCTCACAACAGGTATATGGTGCACACAACACGTATATGGTGCACACAACATATATATGGTGCACACAACACGTATATGGTGCACACAACATATATATGGTGCACACAACATATATATGGTGCACACAACACGCATTTGGTGCACACTGCATATATGGTGTGCATGCAGTAAATATGGTATATACTACATGCATCATATATGGTACACACTAATCATATGGTGTACACATATCTTATGGTACATATGTGGTGCACATTACACATATGCTAAATATGTGTGGTGTACATTACACACACACACACACACACACACACATATATATATATATATATATATATATATATATATATATATATATATATATATATATATATATATATATATATATATATATATATATATATATATATATATATATATATATATACATGTAGTGCGCATTACACATATGCTATGTATGCGGTGCACGTTACACATATGTTGCATATATGTGGTGCAAACTAGACATAAGCTACATTCAGAATAAGAGATAAACATTACGCATATACTGTACACACAACTCAGATTGTTCACACTACACATGTGGTACACACTACACATGTGGTACACACTACACATGTGGTACACACTACACATGTGGTACATGCTACGCATATGGTACACACTACATATGTGGTACACACTGCACAAGCGGTACACACTACACATGTGGTAAATACTACACACATGATACACATTACACTTGTGGTACACACTACACATGTGGTACATGCTACGCATATGGTACACACTACACATGTGGTACACACTACACATGTGGTACACACTACACATGCGGTACACACTACACATGTGGCACATGCTACGCATATGGTACACACTACATAAGTGGTACACACTGCACAAGCGGTACACACTACACATGTGGTAAATACTACACACATGATACACATTACACTTGTGGTACACACTACACATGTGGCACATGCTACGCATATGGTACACACTACATAAGTGGTACACACTGCACAAGCGGTACACACTACACATGTGGTAAATACTACACACATGATACACATTACACTTGTGGTACACACTACACATGTGGCACATGCTACGCATATGGTACACACTACATAAGTGGTACACACTGCACATGCGGTACACACTACACATGTGGTAAATACTACACACAAGATACACATTACACTTGTGGCACACACTACACATGTGGCACATGCTACGCATATGGTACACACTACATATGTGGTACACACTGCACATGCGGTACACACTACACTTGTGGCACATGCTACGCATATGGTACACACTACATATGTGGTACACACTGCACATGCGGTACACACTACACATGTGGTAAATACTACACACAAGATACACATTACACTTGTGGTACACACTACACATGTGGCACATGCTACGCATATGGTACACACTACATATGTGGTACACACTGCACATGCGGTACACACTACACATGTGGCACATGCTACGCATATGGCACACTACATATGTGGGTACACTGCACATGCGGCACACACTACACATGTGGCACATGCTACGCATATGGTACACACTACATATGTGGTACACACTGCACATGCGGTACACACTACACATGTGGTAAATACTACACAAGATACACATTGCACTTGCAGCACACATGGCACACACATATGGCACACACTACATATGTGTACACTGCACATGCGGTACACACTACACAGGCACATGCTATGCATATGGTACACACTACATATGTGGTACACACTGCACATGCGGTACACACCACACATGTGGTAAATACTACACACAAGATACACATTACACTTGTGGTACACACTACACATGTGGCACATGCTACGCATATGGTACACACTACATATGTGGTACACACTGCACATGCGGTACACACTACACTTGTGGCACATGCTACGCATATGCACACTACATATGTGGTACACACTGCACATGCGGTACACACTACACATGTGGCACATGCTACGCATGGGCACACTACATATGTGGTACACACTGCACATGCGGTACACACTACACATGTGGTAAAATACTACACAAGATACACATACACTTGGGTACACACTACACATGTGGCACATGCACGCATATGGTACACACTACATATGTGGTACACACTGCACATGCGGTACACACTACACATGTGGCAAATGCTACGGCATATGGTACACACTACATATGTGGTACACACTGCACATGCGGTACACACTACACATGTGGCACATGCTACGATATGGTACACACTACATATGTGGTACACACTGCACATGCGGTACACACCACATGTGGTAAATACTACACACAGATACTACACATGGGCACATGCTACGCATATGTACACACTACATATGTGGTACACACTGCACATGCGGTACACACCACATGTGGCACATGCTACGCATATGGCACACACTACATGTGGCACACTGCACATGCGGTACACACTACACATGTGGCACATGCTACGCAGTGTACACACTACATATGTGGTACACACGCACATGCGGTACACACTACAGTGGCACATGCATGCATATGGTACACACTACATATGTGGTACACACTGCACATGCGGTACACACTACACATGTGGTAAATACTACACACATGATACACATTACACTTGTGGCACACACTACACATGTGGTACATGCTACGCATATGGTACACACTATAAATGTGGTACACAACACATGTGGTACACACTACACAAGTGGTACACGCTACACATGTGGTACACACCACTCATATGCTACACACTACACATGTGGTGCACACTACACATATGGTACACACCTGGTCTATGCCGAGGGAGTTGTTCGCAGTACAGGTGTAGGCGTGGGCGTCTGAAGGGTGAGCACCTTCGACCACCAGCACAGCCGAGCCTGGTGCCGGGGCGTAGGAGCGGTGTTCGCCCAGGCTGTCCATCACACGCCCATCTCCCATACGTACGCCCACACTGCCGCCCACACCACCGCCCGTGTATGAGTTCCACCTGTAACAACAAGATGACGCTTTAGTGCCGCGTGGTGCCACGTGGTGTTATACAGTGCCACGTGGTGTTATACAGGACCATGTGGTGTTATACAGGGCCATGTGGTGTATACGAAGTGCTATGTGGTGTTATACAGGACCATGTGGTGTTATACAGGACCATGTGGTTATACAGATGTGGTGTTATAAGGACCATGTGGTTATACAGGGCCATGGTGTTATACAGACCATGTGGTGTTATACAGGACCATGTGGTGTTAAGGGCCACGTGGGAGTTATACAGACCATGTGGTGTTATACAGGTCATGTGGTGTTATGGAGACCATGGTGTTATACAGTTCCACGTGGTGTTATACAGACCATGTGGTGTTACAGGGCCATGTGGTGTATACAGTGCTATGTGGTGTTATACAGACCATGTGGTATACAGGACCATGTGGTGTTATACAGGGCCAGTGGTGTTATACAGGACCATGTGGTGTTATACAGGACCATGTGGTGTTATACAGGCCATGTGGAGTTATACGACCATGTGGTGTTATACAGGGCCATGTGGTGTCATACAGGACCATGTGGTGTTATACAGGACCATGGGTGTTATACAGGGCCATGGTGTTATACAGAGCCATGTGGTGTTATACAGTGGTATGTGATGTTATACGACCATGTGGTGTTATACAGGGCCATGTGGTGATATACAGTGCTATGTGATGTTATACAGGGCCATGTGGTGTTATACAGGGCCATGTGGTGATATACAGGACCATGTGGTGTTATACAGTATTATGTGATGTTATACAGACCATGTGGTATACAGAGCCATGTGGTGTTATACAGAGCCATGTGGTGTTACACAGGGCTGTGGTGCTATAGTGCCAGTGTGGTGTTATAGTGCCATGTGGTGCTATAGTGCCATGTGATGCTATAGTGCCATGTGGTGCTATAGTGCCATGTGGTGCTATAGTGCCAGGTGGTGTTATATTGCCAGGTGGTGCTATAGTGTCAGGTGGTGCTATAGTGCCATGTGGTGCTATAGTGTCATGTGGTGTTATAGTGCCATGTGGTGTTATAGTCCCATGTGGTGCTATAGTGTCAGGTGGTGCTATAGTGCCATGTGGTGTTATAGTGCTGGTGTTACAGTGCCAGGTGGAAGTGTCATGGTGTTATAGTGCCAGGTGGTGCTATAGTGTCAGTGGTGCTATAGTGTCATGTGGTGTTATAGTGCCAGGTGGTGCTATAGTGCCATGTGGTGTTATGTGCTGGCGTGGTGTTATAGTGCCAGGTTGTTATAGTGCCAGGTGGTGTTATAGTGCCATGTGGTGTTATAGTGCCAGGTGGTGTTATAGTGTCATGTGGTGTTATAGTGCCAGGTGATTGTTATAGTGCTGGTGGTGTCATGTGGTGTTATAGTGCCAGGTGGTGTTATAGTGCCAGGTGGTGTTATATAGTGCCATGTGGTGTTATAGTGCCATGTGGTGCTGTGCCAGGTAATAGTGCCAGGTGGTGTTATAGTGCCATGTGGGACTATAGTGCGTCGTGTTATAGTGACATGTGGTGCTATAGTTAGGTGGTGTTATAATGCCATGTGGTGCTATAGTGCCAGGTGGTGTTATAGTGGTGTTATATGCCAGGTGGTACTAAGTGCCATGTGTTGTAGTGCCAGGTATTGATAGTGCCAGGTAGTGTTATAGTGCCAGGTGGTGTTATAGTGCCGGTGGTACTATAGTGCCATGTCGTGTTATAGTGATGTGGTGCAGTGCCATGTGGTGTTATAGTGCCATGTGGTGCTATAGTGCCAGGTGTATAGTGCCATGTGGTGTTATAGACCCAGGTGTTATAGTGCTGGTGTTATAGTGCGTGGTACTATAGTGCCATGTGGTGTTATAGTGCCATGTGGTTTTGTGGTGATCTGGTGTTATAGTGCCAGGTGGTGTTATAGAGCAGGTGTTATAAGTGCCATCTGGTTATAGTGCCAGGTGGTGTTATAGTGCCAGGTGGTGTTATAGTGCGGTGGAGTGATAGTAGGTAAATTATAGTGCCATGTGTGTTATAGTGACATGTGGTGCTATAGTGCCATGGTGTTATAGTGCCGTGGTGCTATAGTGCCAGGTGGTGTAATAGTGCCATGTGGTGTTATAGGCCCAGGTGGTGTTATAGTGCGTGGTACTATAGTGCCATGTGGTGTTATAGTGCATGTGGTTTTATAGTGCCATCTGGTGTTATAGTGCCAGGTGGTGTTATAGAGCCAGGTGGTGTTATAGTGCCATCTGGTGTTATAGTGCCAGGTGGTGTTATAGACCAGGTGGTGTTATAGTGCCAGGTATAGTGCCATGTGGTGCTGTAGTGCCATGTGGTGATAGAGTGCCAGGTGGTGTTATAGTGCGCAGGTGGTGTTATAGTGCCAGGTGGTGTTATAGTGCCAGGTGGTGTTATAGTGCAGGTGGTGTTATAGTGCCAGGTGGTGTTATAGTGCCAGGTGGTGTAATAGTGCCAGGTGGTGCTATAGTGCCATGTGGTTATAGTGCCATGTGGTTTTATAGCCAGCTGGTGCTAGTACCAGGTGGTGTTATAGTGCCATGTGGTGTTATAGTGCCGGTAGTGATAGTGCCAGGTGGTGTTATAGTGACATGTGGTGATATAGTGCCAGGTGGTAAGTGAAGGGGCATAGTGCCATGTGGTGTTATAGTGCCAGGTGGTGCTATAGTGCCATGTGGTGTTATAGTGCCATGTGGTGTTATAGGCCAGGTGGTGTTATAGTGCCAGGTGGTGTTATACTAATGTGGTGCTATAGTGCCAGGTGGTGTATAGTGCCATGTGGTGTTATAGTGCCATGTGGTTATAGTGCCATGTGGTGTTATAGTGCCATGTGGTGTTATAGTGCCATGTGGTGCTATAGTGCCATGTGGTGTTATAGTGCCATGTGGTTTTATAGTGCCAGCTGATGCTATAGTACCAGGTGGTGTTATAGTGCCATGTGGTGTTATAGTGCCAGGTAGTGTTATAGTGCCAGGTAGTGTTATAGTGCCATGTGGCTATAGTGCCATGTGGTGTTATAGTGCCATGTGGTTTTATAGTGCCAGCTGGTGCTATAGTACCAGGTGGTGTTATAGTGCCATGTGGTGTTATAGTGCCAGGTAGTGTTATAGTGCCAGGTAGTGTTATAGTGCCATGTGGTGATATAGTCAGGTTGTGTTATAGTGCCATGTGGTGCTATAGTGCCATGTGGTGTTATAGTGCCAGGTGGTGCTATAGTGCCATGTGGTGTTATAGTGCCATGATGTGTTATAGTGCCAGGTGGTGTTATAGTGCCAGGTGGTGTTATAATGCCATGTGGTGCTATAGTGCCAGGTGGTGCTATAGTGCCATGGTGTTATAGTCCCATGTGGTGCTATAGTGCCATGTGGTGTTATAGTGCCATGTGGTGTTATAGTGCCATGTGGTGTTATAGTGCCATGTGGTGTTAAAGTGCCAGCTGGTGCTATAGTACCAGGTGGTGTTATAGTGCCATGTGGTGTTATAGTGCCAGGTAGTGTTATAGTGCCATGTGGTGCTATAGGCTGTGGTCTTATAGTGCCATGTGGTTTTATTGTGCCAGCTGGTGCTATAGTACCAGGTGGTGTTATAGTGCCATGTGGTGTTATAGTGCCAGGTAGTGTTATAGCCAGGTGGTGTTATAGTGCCATGTGGTGATATAGTGCCAGGTGGTGTTATAGTGCCATGTGGTGCTATAGTGTGGTGTTATAGTGCCATGTGCTATAGTGCCATGTGGTGTTATAGTGCCATGTGGTGTTATAGTGCCATGTGGTGTTATAGTGCCATGGTGTTATAGTGCTGTGGTGTTATAGTGCCAGGTGGTGTTATAGTGCCATGTGGTGTTATAGTGCCAGGTGGTGTTATAGTGCCAGGTGGTGCTATAGTGCCATGTGGTGTTATAGTGCCATGTGGTGTTATAGTGCCATGTGGTGCTATAGTGCACAGTGTTATGTTACTGCATCCTGCCAACAGTATCATCACACACGGATGTCTTGGGTCACTGGGAGAGTCTGGGAGTATGATGACCCCTTGAGTACCATGACTTAACCCCTTGAGTACGATGACTTAATCCCTTGAGTACGATGACTTAATCCCTTGAGTACGATGACTCTAACCCCTTGAGTACCATGACTTAACCCTCGAGTACGATGACTTAATCCCTGAGTACGATGACTTAATCCCTTGAGTACGATGACAACCCGAGTACTGACTAACCCCTTAGTACTATGACATAACCCTTGAGTACGATGACTTAATCCTTGGTACGATGACTAATCCCTGAGTACAATGGCTTAATCCTTGATTACGATGACTTAATCCTAGTACAATGACTTAACCCCTTGGGCGATGAACTCCCCTTGAGTATGATGAGTTCCTTGAGTATGATGACTTAACCCCTTGAGTACGATGACTTAACCCTTGAGTACGATGACAATCCCTTGGTGCAATGACAACCCTGAGGTACGATGACAACCCCTTGGGTATGATGAGTTAACCCTTCAGGTATGATGACAACCCCTGGTACGATGACAACCCCTTGGTACGATGACTTAACCCCGGAGTACGATGACAACCCCTGGTACTATGACATAACCCGTAGGTACGATGACATAATCCATGGTGCATTAACCCCTGGGTACTATGACATAACCCTGGGTGCGATGACAATCCCTTGAGTACGATGACTTAATCCCAGGTACAATGGCAATCCTCCAGGTACGATGACAATCCCTTGGTACAATGACTTAACCCCTTGAGTACGATGACAACCCCTTGGGTATGATGGGTTTAACCCCTTGAGTATGATGACTTAACCCCTTGGTACGATGACTTAACCCCTTGAGTACGATGACTCAATCCTTGAGTACAATGACTTAACCGCCTGGTACGATGACAACCCGGTATGATGAGTTAACCCCTTGAGTATGATGACAACCCTTGAGTACGATGACTTAACCCTTGAGTACGATGACAACCCCTTGAGTACTATGACATAACCCTTGAGTACGATGACTTAATCCCTTGAGTACGATGACTTAATCCCTTGAGTACAATGACTTAATCCTTTGAGTACGATGACTTAATCCCTTGAGTACAATGACTTAACCCCTTGAGTACGATGACTTAACCCCTTGAGTACGATGACTTAATCCCTTGAGTACAATGACTTAATCCCTTGAGTACGATGACTTAATCCCTTGAGTACAATGACTTAATCCCTTGAGTACGATGACTTAACCCCTTGAGTATGATGACTTAACCCCTTGAGTACGATGACTTAACCCCTTGAGTACGATGACTTAATCCCTTGAGTACAATGACTTAACCCCTTGAGACACGATGACTTAAATCCCTTGAGTATGATGAGTTAACCCCTTGAGTATGATGACGAACCCTTTGAGTATGATGAGCAACCCTTGAGTACGATGACTCAACCCCTGAGTACAATGACTTAACCCCTTGAGTACGATGACTTAACCCTTGAATATGATGAGTTAACCCCTTTGAGTATGATGACTTTAACCCCCTTGAGTATGGATGAGTTAACCCCTTGAGCAGTACGATGACTAAATCCCTTGAGCACGATGATCCTACTTTGAGTACGATGACTTAACCCTTGAGTACGATGACTTAACCCCTTTGAGTACGATGAGTTAACCCCTTGAGTACTATGACTTAACCCTTGAGTACGATGACTTAACCCCTTGAGTACTATGACTTAACCCTTGAGTACGATGACTTAACCCCTTGAGTACGATGATTTAACCCCTTGAGTACGATGACTTAACCCCTTGAGTACGATGACTTAACCCCTTGAGTACGATGACCTAACCCCTTGAGTACGATGACTAAATCCCTTGAGTACAATGACTAAATCCCTTGAGTACAAAGAGAATCCCTTGAGTACAATGACTTAACCCCTTGAATACGATAACTTAACCCCGTGAGTACAATCAGGCAGCGTAGACCACAGCGTACTCAATTTCCTTCATATCCCCAATTGTAAAGTCAGGCCTCCTGTTCACAAATGGATGGAGTGGGGAAGGGGGCGCAAGCCAAACTCATATATTTTTGCACCACAGCTCCGCCACAGCACCACAGTACCACCACAGCCACAGCACTGCCACAGCCCTAGAGCCACAGCACCGTCACAACACCACCACAGCACCATCACAGCACCGCCACAGCCCCAGAGCCACAGCACCGCCACAGCACCGTCACAGCGCCTCGTAGCTGCCAGAGTCATCCATCATAGTCTCTCCCTCACTTCCCATCCAATAAAAACATCTCGCAAATTTCGTCGCCAGACACTTCTTCGACCGCGCTGGCGATAAAATGACCATCCTTCCTCCACCAGCGTCAACATGAACGACCCACACCATAAATATAAAGCAATGGGTGACTGTGGGGTGCTGTGGGAGACTGTGGGGTGCTGTGGGAGACTGCGGGGTGCTGTGGGAGACTGCGGGGTGCTGGGAGACTGGTGGGGTGCTGTGGGGTGCTGGGGAGACTGTGGGGTGCTGTGGGAGACTGGGGTGCTGTGAGAGATCAGGATGCTGTGGGTGATCAGGCTGGGGGAGATCAGGGGGGCTAGGAGACTGTGGGGTGCTGTGGGTGACTTGTGGGGTGCTGGGAGACTGGGGGTGCTGTGGGTGACTGGGGGTGCTGTGGGTGACTGGGGGTGCTGGGAGACCGCGGGGTGCTGGGAGACTGGTGGGTGCTGGGAGACTGGTGGTGCTGTGGGAGACTGCGGGGTGCTGGGGGTGCTGGGGAGACTGTGGGGTGCTGTGGGAGACTGGTGGGTTGTTGTGGGAGACTGGTGGGTGCTGTGGGTGCGTGGGAGACTGTGGGTGCTAGGGAGACTGGTGGGGTGCTAGGAGACTGCGGGCGCTGTGGGGTGCGTGGAGACTGTGTTGTGGGAGACGGTGGGGGTGCCAGGAGAGACTGTGGGATGCCAGAGACTGGGGTGCCGTGAGATCAGGGATGCCGGGAGACTGGGGATGCTGTGGGAGAATGTGGGGTGCTGGGAGACTGTGGGGGTGCTGTGGAGACTGGGGTGCTGTGGGGGTGCTGTGGGAGACTGTGGGGTGCTGGGAGACTGGTGGGCGCTGTGGGGTGCTGGGGAGACTGTGGTGCTGGGGAGACTGTGGGGTGCTGTGGGAGACCGGTGGGGTGCTGGGAGACTGTGGGGTGCTGGGAGACTGGGGAAAAGGGGGCATCAGGGAGACTGGGTGCTGGGAGACTGTGGGGTGCTGTGGAGAGACTGTGGATGCCGTGGGAGACTGTGGGATGCCGTGGGAGACTGTGGGGTACTGTGGGAGACTGTGGGGGTGCTGTGGGAGACTGTGGGGGTGCTGTGGGAGACTGTGGGGGTGCTGTGGGGTGCTGTGGGAGACTGTGGGGTGCTGTGGGAGACTGTGGGGTGCTGTGTAGTGCTGTGTGGTACTGTCTGGTCTTCCCGTTCTCTCTCTTATTGAATATATGGTAATTTGCGAGCTCTCTAACTTGCTGTGACATTGCACAATTTCCTGTGGTTGTGAGGACGTTTCCTTGACTCTGTTGTCCTTTGCAGGAAATATATGTACGTGATGTGTGTCTCTATGTTACTCAGTCCGTCCGTCTATTTGTCCACACGATAACTTGAACAAATATCGATGTATATTAACCAAACATGTTGTGTAGATATATGCAGTTAAAGTTATAGCACCTGGGACTGTTTACTGTAGTAGTACATTTATCCGCACAGTACTACAGCAGTTCACTTAACACTGCACCATTTGCATTCTATAAATATTCACTTAATTGTATAATCCCAAATTATTCACTAAGTTATTCAACAATGACTCAGTAGTTGTTCATGTTATACACGATGAGTCTATAACTTCATCAGGAGTCAGACGAGGTCAAGCCCACTAGTCAAAGCCTGGTGCTCCTACACTCTCCCGCTCAGAGCGAGAGGAGAGGCACAATATTACCACGCGCTCAGGGGTGAACACGTCTCTTAAAGTGTTCCTATGAAAGTGTACTCAAAACACTTCCCCTGGAGAGAATTCACAATACATTCTTTCCTAAACTAAGTGCCTGTGTAGATAGCCGCTTCAGTAATAAAGAAGGCCCAGAACAAGTGTCTATAGCAACCCTGCCAGAACTATTTTGTGTATATTTGTGTATGATATAAAAAACCCACTACCACACACTTACCACCACTGTACTACAGTAATAATGGTTGACCCTCGTGTAACGAGGATGGCCGGCCCAAGGGCCACCTAGGCGTTAATTTATTTAAGGTGTAGAAGCTGTCACCAACACAACAACCACACCCTGGGTTAACGAGCTGCATGACCCAGTGTTTAAGGTGTAGAAGCTGTCACCAACACAACAACCACACCCTAAGTTAACGAGCTGCATGACCCAGTGTCTAAGGTGTAGAAGCTATCACCAGCACAACAACCATACCCTAAGTTAACGAGTCGCATGATCCATTGTTTGAGGTGTAGAAGCTGTCACCAACACCACAACCACACCCTAAGTTAACGAGCTGCATGACCCAGTGTCTAAGGTGTAGAAGCTATCACCAACACAACAACCACACCCTGGGTTAACGAGCTGCATGACCCAGTGTTTAAGGTGTAGAAGCTGTCGCCAACACAACAACCACACCCTAAGTTAACGAGCTGCATGACCCAGTGTTTAAGGTGTAGAAGCTATCACCAGCACAACAACCACACCCTAAGTTAACGAGTCGCATGATCCATTGTTTGAGGTGTAGAAGCTGTCACCAACACCACAACCACACCCTGGGTTAACGAGTCGCATGATCCAGTGTCTAAGGTGTAGAAGCTGTCACCAACACAACAACCATACCCTGAGTTAACGAGCTGCATGACCCAGTGTCTAAGGTGTAGAAGCTGTCACCAACACAACAACCATACCCTGAGTTAACGAGCTGCATGACCCAGTGTCTAAGGTGTAGAAGCTATCACCAGCACAACAACCACACCCTAAGTTAACGAGTCGCATGATCCATTGTTTGAGGTGTAGAAGCTGTCACCAACACAACAACCATACCCTGAGTTAACGAGTCGCATGATCCATTGTTTAAGGTGTAGAAGCTGTCACCAACACAACAACCACACCCTGGGTTAACGAGTCGCATGATCCATTGTTTAAGGTGTAGAAGCTGTCACCAGCACAACAACCACACCCTAAGTTAACGAGTCGCATGATCCATTGTTTGAGGTGTAGAAGCTGTCACCAACACAACAACCATACCCTGAGTTAACGAGCTGCATGACCCAGTGTTTAAGGTGTAGAAGCTGCCACCAACACAACAACCATACCCTGAGTTAACGAGCTGCATGACCCATTGTTTGAGGTGTAGAAGCTGTCGCCAACACAACAACCACACCCTGGGTTAACGAGCTGCATGACCCAGTGTCAAGGAATAGTTCAAGATGATCGGACAACTGGCCAACTGCACTGGCTAACCATTACCCCGGAACACGATCCGAAAATATATTAGCATCCAGGTCCCCAATTACTGCTGGGTAGACAGAGGCAAATGGCTTAAGGAAACTTACCCATAGTTTCACCCTGCCGGATCTCGAATCCTGGTCGGCTCGCTTGAGAGGCGAACAGACTGACCACTACACACCACAGGTTAACATAGTACTGCAGCAGTACAATTAACACTACAGTACTGTAGTAGTACACCTAACACTACAGTACTGTAGCAGTACACTTAACACTACAGTACTGTAGTAGTACACCTAACACTACAGTACTGTAGCAGTACACTTAACACTACAGTACTGTAGTAGTACACTTAACACTACAGTACAGTAGTAGTACACCTAACACTACAGTACCAGTACACCTAACACTACAGTACTGTAGCAGTACACCTAACACTACAGTACTGTAGCAGTACACTTAACACTACAGTACTGTAGTCGTACACCTAACACTACAGTACTGTAGTAGTACACCTAACACTACAGTACTGTAGTAGTACACCTAACACTACAGTACTGTAGTAGTACACTTAACACTACAGTACTGTAGTAGTACACCTAACACTACAGTACCAGTACACCTAACACTACAGTACTGTAGTCGTACACTTAACACTACAGTACTGCAGTAGTACACCTAACACTACAGTACTGTAGCAGTACACCTAACACTACAGTACTGTAGCAGTACACCTAACACTACAGTACTAGCAGTACACTAACACTAGCAGTAACACTGTACTGTAGTACACCTAACACTACAGTACTGTAGCAGTACACCTAACACTACAGTACTGTAGTAGTACACCTAACATTACAGTACTGTAGTAGTACACCTAACACTACAGTACTGTAGTAGTACACCTAACACTACAGTACTGTAGTAGTACACCTAACATTACAGTACTGTAGCAGTACACCTAACACTACAGTACTGTAGTAGTACACCTAACACTACAGTACTGTAGCAGTACACCTAACACTACAGTACTGTAGTAGTACACCTAACACTACAGTACTGTAGTAGTACACCTAACACTACAGTACTGTAGTAGTACACCTAACACTACAGTACTGTAGTAGTACACCTAACACTACAGTACTGTAGTAGTACACCTAACACTACAGTACTGTAGTAGTACACCTAACACTACAGTACTGTAGTAGTACACCTAACACTACAGTACTGTAGTAGTACACCTAACACTACAGTACTGTAGTAGTACACCTAACACTACAGTACTGTAGTAGTACACCTAACACTACAGTACTCTAGCAGTACACCTAACACTACAGTACTGTAGTAGTACACCTAACACTACAGTACTGTAGCAGTACACCTAACACTACAGTACTGCAGTAGTACACCTAACACTACAGTACTGTAGTAGTACACCTAACATTACAGTACTGTAGTAGTACACCTAACACTACAGTACTGTAGTAGTACACCTAACATTACAGTACTGTAGTAGTACACCTAACACTACAGTACTGTAGTAGTACACCTAACACTACAGTACTGTAGTAGTACACCTAACACTACAGTACTGTAGTAGTACACCTAACATTACAGTACTGGTGTAGTGTTATTTAACACTACAGCACAGTAGTAGTACACCTAACACTACAGTACTGTAGCATTAATTTAACACTGCAGTACTGTAGCAGCATTATTCTAACACTACAGTACTGTAGTAGTACACCTAACACTACAGTACTGTAGCAGTACACCTAACACTACAGTACTGCAGTAGTACACCTAACACTACAGTACTGTAGTAGTACACCTAACATTACAGTACTGTAGTAGTACACCTAACACTACAGTACTGTAGTAGTACACCTAACACTACAGTACTGCAGTAGAACACCTAACACTACAGTACTGTAGCAGTACACCTAACACTACAGTACTGTAGTAGTACACCTAACACTACAGTACTGTAGCAGTACACCTAACATTACAGTACTGTAGTAGTACACCTAACACTACAGTACTGTAGTAGTACACCTAACACTACAGTACTGTAGTAGTACACCTAACACTACAGTACTGTAGTAGTACACCTAACACTACAGTACTGTAGCAGTACACCTAACACTACAGTACTGTAGTAGTACACCTAACACTACAGTACTGTAGCAGTACACCTAACACTACAGTACTGTAGCAGTACACCTAACACTACAGTACTGTAGTAGTACACCTAACATTACAGTACTGTAGTAGTACACCTAACACTACAGTACTGTAGTAGTACACCTAACACTACAGTACTGTAGTAGTACACCTAGCATTACAGTACTGTAGCAGTGAGCACTTGACACTGCTGGTACTGTAAAGTAGTACACCCACTACAGTACTCAGAAAGAGTACACCTAACACTACAGCAAGTACTGTAGTAGTACCCAATAATTGCCAGTACTGTAGTAGTACATTCCAACACCTACAGTACCGTAGTAGTACACCTAACACTACAGTACTGTAGCACACCTAACACCACAGCACTGCAGCAGCACACCCAACACTACAGCACTGCAGCAGCATAATCTAACACTACAGTACTGTAGTAGCAGTTACTCAACACAGTACTGTAGTAGCATACCTAACACTACAGTACTGTAGTAGTACACTTAACACTACAGTACTGTAGTAGTACACCTAACACTACAGTACTGTAGTAGTACACCTAACACTACAGTACTGTAGTAGTACACCTAACACTACAGTACTGTAGCAGTACACCTAACACTACAGTACTGTAGCAGTACACCTAACACTACAGTACTGTAGTAGTACACCTAACACTACAGTACTGTAGTAGTACACCTAACACTACAGTACTGTAGTAGTACACCTAACAGTACAGTACTGTAGCAGTACACTTAACATTACAGTACTGTAGTAGTACACCTAACACTACAGTACTGTAGCAGTACACCTAACACTACAGTACTGTAGTAGTACACTTAACACTACAGTACTGTAGCAGTACACCTAACACTACAGTACCAGTACACCTAACACTACAGTACTGTAGTAGTACACCTAACACTACAGTACTGTAGCAGTACACCTAACACTACAGTACTGTAGCAGTACACCTAACACTACAGTACTGTAGTAGTACACCTAACACTACAGTACTGTAGTAGTACACCTAACACTACAGTACTGTAGTAGTACACTTAACACTACAGTACTGTAGTAGTACACCTAACACTACAGTACTGTAGTAGTACACCTAACACTACAGTACTGTAGTAGTACACCTAACACTACAGTACTGTAGCAGTACACCTAACACTACAGTACTGTAGCAGTACACCTAACACTACAGTACTGTAGTAGTACACCTAACACTACAGTACTGTAGTAGTACACCTAACACTACAGTACTGTAGTAGTACACCTAACAGTACAGTACTGTAGCAGTACACTTAACATTACAGTACTGTAGTAGTACACCTAACACTACAGTACTGTAGCAGTACACCTAACACTACAGTACTGTAGTAGTACACTAACACTACAGTACTGTAGCAGTACACCTAACACTACAGTACTGTAGCAGTACACCTAACACTACAGTACTGTAGTAGTACACCTAACACTACAGTACTGTAGTAGTACACCTAACACTACAGTACTGTAGTAGTACACCTAACACTACAGTACTGTAGCAGTACACCTAACACTACAGTACTGTAGTAGTACACCTAACACTACAGTACTGTAGCAGTACACCTAACATTACAGTACTGTAGTAGTACACCTAACACTACAGTACTGTAGCAGTACACCTAACACTACAGTACTGTAGCAGTACACCTAACACTACAGTACTGTAGTAGTACACCTAACACTACAGTACTGTAGCAGTACACCTAACATTACAGTACTGTAGTAGTACACCTAACACTACAGTACTGTAGTAGTGCACCTAACACTACAGTACTGTAGTAGTACACCTAACACTACAGTACTGTAGTAGTACACCTAACACTACAGTACTGTAGTAGTACACCTAACACTACAGTACTGTAGGAGTACACCTAACACTACAGTACTGTAGTAGTACACCTAACATTACAGTACTGTAGTAGTACACCTAACACTACAGTACTGTAGTAGTACACCTAACATTACAGTACTGTAGTAGTACACCTAACATTACAGTACTGTAGTAGTACACTTAACACTACAGTACTGTAGCAGTACACCTAACACTACAGTACTGTAGTAGTACACCTAACACTACAGTACTGTAGCAGTACACCTAACACTACAGTACTGTAGCAGTTACCTAACACTACAGTACTGTAGTAGTACACCTAACATTACAGTACTGTAGTAGTAACTAACACTACAGTACTGTAGTAGTACACCTAACACTACAGTACTGTAGTAGTACACCTAGCATTACAGTACTAGCAGTACACCTAACACTACAGTACTGTAGTAGTACACCTAACACTACAGTACTGTAGCAGTACACCTAACACTACAGTACTGTAGTAGTACACCTAACACTACAGTACTGTAGTAGTACACCTAACACTACAGTACTGTAGTAGTACACCTAACACTACAGTACTGTAGTAGTACACCTAACACCAGTACTGTAGCAGTACACCTAACACTACAGTACTGTAGCAGTACACTCTAACACTACAGTACTGTAGTAGTACACCAACACTACAGTACTGTAGTACACCTAACACTACAGTACTGTAGTAGTACACTTAACACTACAGTACTGTAGTAGTACACCTAACACTACAGTACTGTAGTAGTACACCTAACACTACAGTACTGTAGTAGTACACTCTAACACTACAGTACTGTAGCAGTACACCTAACACTACAGTACTGTAGTAGTACCCAACACTACAGTACTGTAGTAGTACACTTAACACTACAGTACTGTAGTAGTACACCTAACACTACAGTACTGTAGTAGTACACCTAACAGTACAGTACTGTAGCAGTACATTAACATTACAGTACTGTAGTAGCACACCTAACACTACAGTACTGTAGTAGCATTTAACACTACAGTACTGTAGTAGTACACTTAACACTACAGTACTGTAGCAGTACACCTAACACTACAGCACTTAGTAGAAATTAACACTACAGTACTGTAGTAGTACACCTAACACTACAGTACTGCAGTAGTACACCTAACACTACAGTACGGCAGCATACCTAACACTACAGCTGTAGTAGTACACCTAACACTACAGTACTGTAGTAGTACACCTAACACTACAGTACTGTAGTAGTACACTTAACACTACAGTACTGTAGTAGTACACCTAACACTACAGTACTGAGTATACCTAACACTACAGTACTGTAGTAGTACACCTAACACTACAGTACTGTAGTAGTGCACCTAACACTGCAGTACTGTAGCAGTACACCTAACACTACAGTACTGTAGTAGCACACCCAACACTACAGTACTGTGAGTAGTACACCTAACACTACAGTACTGTAGTAGTACACCTAACAGTACAGTACTGTAGCAGTACTTAACATACAGTACTGTAGTAGTACACCTAACACTACAGTACTGCAGTACACCTAACACTACAGTACTGTAGTAGTACACTTAACACTACAGTACTGTAGCAGTACACCTAACACTACAGCATGTGAGTACACTCTAACACTACAGTACTGTAGTAGTACACCTAACACTACAGTACTGTAGTACACCTAACACTCAGTACTGTAGTAGTACACCTAACAC
The DNA here is from genome assembly GCF_018991925.1 of Homarus americanus. Taxonomy (NCBI): domain Eukaryota; kingdom Metazoa; phylum Arthropoda; class Malacostraca; order Decapoda; family Nephropidae; genus Homarus; species Homarus americanus. The sequence continues at coordinate 56,342 of NW_024733147.1, read as the reverse complement.
TACAGTACTGTAGCAGTACACCTAACATTACAGTATCAGATAGTACACCTAACACTACAGTACTGTAGCAGTACACCTAACACTAAGGTTGAGGAGAATTTAACACTACAGTACTGTAGTACACCTAACACTACAGTACTGTAGTAGTACACCAACACTACAGTACTGTAGCAGTACACCCAACACTACAGTACTGTAGTAGTACACCTAACACTACAGTACTGTAGCAGTACACCTAACACTACAGTACAGCAGTACACCTAACACTACAGTACTGTAGTAGTACACCTAACACTACAGTGCTGCAGCAGTACACCTAACATTACAGTACTGTAGTAGTACACCTAACACTACAGTACTGTAGTAGTACACCTAACACTACAGTACTGTAGTAGTACACCTAACACTACTATGTAGTAGCACACTAACACTACAGTACTGTAGTAGTATTTACGTACTGTAGTCACCTAACACTGCGTAGTGTAATACAGTGGTGGCAGCACACTAACACTGCAACTGTAGCAGTACACCTAACACTACAGTACTGCAGTAGTACACCTAACACTACAGTACTGTAGTAGTACACCTAACACATAGCATGTAGTAGTACACCTAACACTACAGTACTGTAGCAGTACACTCTAACACTACAGTACTGTAGTAGTACACCTAACACTACAGTACTGTAGTAGTACACCTAACACTACAGTACTGTAGCAGTACACCTACAGTACTGCAGTAGCACACCTAACACTACAGTACTGTAGCAGTACACCCACTACAGATCGTGTAGTAGCACACCCAACACTACAGTACTGTAGTAGTATACTTAACACTACAGTACTGTAGTAGTACACCTAACACTACAGTACTGTAGTAGTACACCTAACACTAGAGTACTGTAGTAGTACACCTAACACTACAGTACTGTAGCACACCTAACACTACAGTACTGTGCAGCACACCCAACACTACAGACTGGTAGTAGTACACCTAACACTACAGTACTGTAGTAGTACACATTACAGTACTGTAGTAGTACACCTACACTACAGTATTGTAGAATTCTAACACTACAGTACTGTAGTAGTACACCTAACACTACAGTACTGTAGTAGTACACCTAACACTACAGTACTGTAGCAGTACACCCAACACTACAGTGCACACCTAACACTACAGTACTGGCAGTACACCTAACACTACAGATTGCAGTAGTACACCTAACACTGTAGTAGTACACCTAACACTACAGTACTGTAGTAGTACACCCAATACCAGTACTGTAGTAGTACACCTAACACTACAGCACTGTAGTAGTAATCTAACATTACAGTACTGTAGCAGTACACCTAACACTACAGTACTGTAGTAGTACACCTAACACTACAGTACTGTAGCAGTACACCTAACACACAGTACTGTAGTAGTACACCAACACTACAGTACTGTAGTAGTACACCCAACACTACAGTACTGTGTAGTACACCAACACAGTACTGTAGTAGTACACCTAACACTACAGTACTGTAGCAGTACACCTAACACTACAGTACTGTAGCAGTACACCTAACACTACAGTACTGTAGTAGTACACCTAACACTACAGTACTGTAGTAGTACACCTAACACTACAGTACTGTAGTAGTACACTTAACACTACAGTACTGTAGTAGTACACCTAACACTACAGTACTGTAGTAGTAACTAACACTACAGTACTGTAGTAGTACACCTAACACTACAGTATTTTAGCAGTACACTAACACTACAGTACTGTAGCAGTACACCTAACACTACAGTACTGTAGTAGTACACCTAACACTACAGTACTGTAGTACACCTAACACTACAGTACTGTAGTACACCTAACAGTACAGTATTGTAGCAGTACACTTAACATTACAGTACTGTAGTAGTACACCTAACACTACAGTACTGTAGCAGTACACCTAACACTACAGTACTGTAGTAGTACACTTAACACTACAGTACTGTAGTAGTACACCTAACACTACAGTACTGTAGTAGTACACCTAACACTACAGTACTGTAGCAGTACACCTAACATTACAGTACTGTAGCAGTACACCTAACACTACAGTACTGTAGCAGTACACCTAACACTACAGTACTGTAGTAGTACACCTAACACTACAGTACTTGGTAGTAGCACACCTAACACTACAGTACTGTAGCAGTACACCTAACATTACAGTACTGTAGTAGTACACCTAACACTACAGATTGTAGCAGTACACCTAACACTACAGTACTGTAGCAGTACACCTAACACTACAGTACTTAGTAGTACACCTAACACTACAGTACTGTAGCAGTACACCCACATTACAGTACTGTAGTAGTACACCAACACTACAGTACTGTAGTAGTGCACCTAACACTACAGTACTGTAGTAGTACACCTAACACTACAGTACTGTAGTAGTACACCTAACACTACAGATGTAGTAGTACACCTAACACTACAGTACTGTAGGAGTACACTAACACTACAGTACTGTAGTAGTACACCTAACATTACAGTACTGTAGTAGTACACCTAACACTACAGTACTGTAGTAGTACACCTAACATTACAGTACTGTAGTAGTACACCTAACATTACAGTACTGTAGTAGTACACTTAACACTACAGTACTACACCTAATAAAGAGCGTGACGTTACCGCCAATCTTCCGCCTTTTCTTACGTCAACTCTGGAGGCTACGAGGCGACCTTCCCACTGCCACCCGTAACTTTATTATCCAACGAAACATTTTGATTTTAGTGACCAACAGACATTATTATATTACTGCGGTATGTGAGGCAGGTGTGTGAGGTAGGTGTGTGAGGTAGGTGTGTGAGGCAGATGTATTGAGGAAGGTGTATTGTGGCAGGGTGCGTGAGGCAGGTGTGTGTGTGGGGCAGGTGTATTGAGACAGGTTGTGAGACAGGTTGTGAGGCAGGTGTGTGAGGCAAGTATATTGAGGAAGGTGTATTGTGGCAGTGTGTGTGAGGCAGGTGTTGTGTGAGATGTGTGTGAGGCAGGTGTGAGGCAGGTGTGTGGAGGCAAAGTGTGGGGCAGGTGTGTGGGAGCAGGTGTGTGGGGGAGGTGTGTGGGGCAGGTGTGTGGGGTAGGTGTGTGGGGTAGGTGTGGGGTAGGTGTGTGGGGCAGGTATACGAGGCTTGTGTATGAAACAGGTGGGTGAGGCAGGTGTGTGGAGGCAGGTGTATTGTGGCAGGTGTATTAAGGAGGTGTGAGGCAGGTGTGGGGCAGCTGTGTGAGGCAGGTAAGTGAGGCAGGCGTGTGAGGCAGATGTGTGAGGAAGGTGAATTGGACAGGTGTGTTGGAGGCAGGTGTGCTGTGTGGAGCAGGTGTATGAGGCAGGTGTGAGTCCGGTGGTGAGAAGGGGTGTAGGCAGGTGTGTGGAGGCAAGTGTGTGAGGTAGGTGTGTTTGGCAGGTGTGTGAGGCAGGTATGTGGGGCAGGTGTGTGGGAAGGAGTGTGGCAGGGGTGTGTGAGGCAGGTGTGTGAGGCGGGCGTGTGAGACGGGCGTGTGGGAGGTGTGATGAGGCAGTTAGCAGGGGCAGGTGTGTGAGGCAGGTAGGCAGGTGTGTGAGACACGTGTATGGAGGCAAGTGTGAGGCAGGTGTAGGAGGTGAGTGTGAGGGTATAGAGGGTGTGTGTGTGGGAGGCAGGTTGTGAGGCAGGTGTGTGAGGTAGGGCAGGAGGTAGGTGTGTGAGGCAGGTGTGGTAGGGGTGTGTGTGAGGCAGGTGTGTGTGAGGCAGGTGTGTATGAGGCAGGGGTGTGGGAGCAGGTGTGTGTGAGGCAGGGGTGT
>NW_024733147.1:25000-47500 GCF_018991925.1 Homarus americanus | reverse complement strand
CGACTGTACCACAGTACGGCCGTTAACTGTACACACAGTACGGCCGTTAACTGTACCACACAGTACGGCCGTTAACTGTACCACACAGGACGGCCGTTAACTGTACTACACAGTACGGCCGTTAACTGTACCACACAGTACGGCCGTTAACTGTACCACACAGTGGCCGTTAACTGTACTACACAGTACGGCCGTTAACTGTACCACAGAGTACGGCCGTTAGCTGTACACACAGTACGGACGTTAACTGTACCACACAGTACGGCCGTTAACTGTACCGAGCAGTACGGCCGTTAACTGTACCACACAGTACGGCCGTTAACTGTACCACACAGTACGGCCGTTAACTGTACCACACAGTACGGCCGTTACCACCACACAGTACGGCCGTTAACTGTACCAAACAGTACGGCCGTTAACTGTAACAATACAGTACGGCCGTTAACTGTACCACACAGTACGGCCGTTAACTGTACACACAGTACGGCCGTTAACTGTACCACAGTACGGCCGTTAACTGTACACAGTACGGCCGTTAACTGTACCACACAGTACGGCCGTTAACTGTACCACACAGTACGGCCGTTAACTGTACCACACACAGTACGGCCGTTAACTGTACCACACAGTACGGCCGTTAACCGTACCACACAGTACGGCCGTTAACTGACACAGTACGGCCGTTAACTGTACCACAGTACGGCCGTTAACTGTACCACAGTACGGCCGTTAACTGTACCATTACGTACGGCCGTTAACTGTTCATACAGTACGGCCGTTAACTGTACCACACAATACGGCCGTTAACTGTACAGTACGGCCGTTGACTGTACCACACAGTACGGCCGTTAACTGTACCATACAGTACGGCCGTTAACTGTACCATACAGTACGGTACAGTTTTTACCTGAGTGACAGGAGCAAAAACTTAATTAGCGTCAACTTAGTGTTCATTAACCTGTCCCCGGGAGTGGTGTCCAGGTGAGGGCCGGGTGAGGGCCAGGTGAGGGCCGGGGGAGGGCCGGGTGAGGGCCGGGTGAGGGCGGTGAGGGCCGGGTGAGGGCCGGGTGAGGGCCGGGTGAGGGCCAGGTGAGGGCCGGGTGAGGGCCGGGTGAGGGTAAAAGGTGAGGCCGGATGGGATACAGATGGCCACTCCTCCTCCTCATCATCATCATTATTCTTAATACCTGCAATAAAACTTTAACCAATCAGGGCCATTTCAAAGTCGAACTAACCAATGAGAAGCCAGATTGCCAACGTTCGACCAATGAGGGTTAGGAAGGAGGGAGATGGCCGTTACGCTGGACGGTGAACATTTCTGTTATTATTTTGTTGGTGTTTACCTGAAGAAAGGTAGGGTGATATAGCCCAGGTGTGTTAGTTAATGAATGAGTAACGACACTTAGTTAATTGCAGCAGTTAGCAGCCTTTAACAACAGTTGGTAACCTTTAACAACAGTTGGTAACCTTTAACAACAGTTGGTAACCTTTAACAACAGTTGGTAACCTTTAACAACAGCTGGTTACCTTTAACAACAGTTGGTTACCTTTAACAACAGTTGGTAACAGTTGGTAACCTTTAACAACAGTTGGTAACCTTAACAACAGTTGGTAACCTTTAACAACAGTTGGTAACCTTAACAACAGTTGGTAACTTTAACCTTAACAACAGTTGGTAACCTTTAACAACAGTTGGTAACCTTTAACAACAGTTGGTAACCTTAACAACAGTTGGTAACAGTTGGTAACCTTTAACAACAGTTGGTAACCTTTCACAACAGTTGGTAACCTTAACAACAGTTGGTAACCTTAACAACAGTTGGTAACCTTTAACAACAGTTGGTAACAGTTGGTAACCTTTAACAACAGTTAGTAACCTTAACAACAACAGTTGGTAACCTTTAACAACAGTTGGTAACAGTTAAACTTTAACAACAGTTGGTAACCTTTAACAACAGTTGGTAACCTTTAACAACAGTTGGTAACAGTTGGTAACCTTTAACAACAGTTGGTAACCTTTAACAACAGTTGGTATCCTTTAACACAGAGTTGGTAACAGTTGGTAACTCTAACAACAGTTGGTAACAGTTGGTAACTTAACAACAGTTGGTAACCTTAACAACAGTTGGTAACAACAACAGTTGGTAACCTTTAACAACAGTTGGTAACAGTTAGTAACCTTTAACAACAGTTGGTAACCTTTAACAACAGTTGGTAACAGTTGAACTTTAACAACAGTTAGTGACAACTAACAACAGTTGGTAACCTTTAACAACAGTTGGTAACCTTTAACAACGGTTGGTAACCTTTAACAACAGTTGGTGACAGCAACAACGGTTGGTAACCTTAACAACAGTTGGTGACAGCTAACAACAGTTGGTAACAGTTAGTAACCCAACAACGGTTGGTAACCTAACAACAGTTGGTAACCTTTAACAACAGTTGGTAACAGTTAACCTTTAACAACAGTTGGTAACCTTTAACAACAGTTGGTAACTTTTAACAACAGTTGGTAACAGTTGGTAACCTTTAACAGTTGGTAACCTTTAACAACAGTTGGTAACAGTTAGTAACCTTTAACAACAGTTGGTAACCTTTAACAACAGTTGGTAACAGTTGGTAACCTTTAACAACAGTTAGTAACCATTAACAACAGTTGGTAACCTTTAACAACAGTTGGTAACAGTTAGAACTTTAACAACAGCTGGTAACCTTTAACAACAGTTGGTAACAGCCTTTAACAACAGTTGGTAACAGTTGGTAACCTCTAACAACAGTTGGTAACCTTTAACAACAGTTGGTATCCTTTAACACAGAGTTGGTAACAGTTGGTAACACTTAACAACAGTTGGTAACAGTTGGTAACCTGTAACAACAGTTGGTAACCTTTAACAACAGTTGGTAACAGCTAACAACAGTTGGTAACCTTTAACAACAGTTGGTAACAGTTAGTAACCTTTAACAACAGTTGGTAACAACTAACAACAGTTGGTAACAGTTAGGAACTTTAACAACAGTTGGTAACAACTAACAACAGTTGGTAACCTTTAACAACAGTTGGTAACCTTCTAACAACAGTTGGTAACCTTTAACAACAGTTGGTAACCTTTAACAACAGTTGGTAACCTTTAACAACAGTTGGTAACCTTTAACAACAGTTGGTAACAGTTGGTAACCCTTAACAACAGTTGGTAACCTTTAACAACAGTTGGTAACACTTTAACAACAGTTGGTAACAGTTGGTAACCTTTAACAACAGTTAGTAACAGCTAACAACAGTTGGTAACTTTTAACAACAGTTGGTAACAGTTGGTAACCTTTAACAACAGTTGGTAACCTTTAACAACAGTTGGTAACCTTTAACAACAGTTGGTAACAGTTGGTAACCTTTAACAACAGTTGGTAACCTTTAACAACAGTTGGTTACCTTTCTATGATGGTCTCCCAGGGGCCAGGAGACATTTCTATGATCTCCCAGGGGCCAGGAGACATTACCATGTCTCCAGGGCCAGGAGACATTACTATGATCTCCCAGGGGCCAGGAGACATTACCATGTCTCCCAGGGGCCAGGAGACATTACTATGATCTCCCAGGGGCCAGGAGACATTTCTATGATCTCCCAGGGCCAGGAGACATTACCACAGGTCTCCCAGGGGCCAGGAGACATTACTATGATCTCCCAGGGGCCAGGAGACATTACCATGGTCTCCCAGGGGCCAGGAGACATTACTATGATCTCCCAGGGGCCAGGAGACATTTCTATGATCTCCCAGGGCAGGAGACATTACCATGGTCTCCCAGGGGCCAGGGACATTACTATGATCTCCCAGGGCCAGGAGACATTACCATGGTCTCCCAGGGGGATTACTATGGTCTCCTAGAGGCCAGGAGACATACCATGGTCTCCCAGGGGCCAGGAGACATTAGTATGATCTCATAGGGGCCAGGAGACATACCATGATCTCCCAGGGGCCAGGAGACACCATCATCTCCCAGGGGCCGGAGACATTACCATCATCTCCCAGGGGCAGGAGACATTACCATGGTCTCCCAGGGCCAGGAGACATTACCATCATCCCGGGGGCCAGGAGACATTATGATGATCTCCCAGGGGCCAGGAGACATTCCATCATCTCCCAGGGGCCAGGAGACATTACCATGGTCTCCCAGGGGCCAGGAGACATTAGTATGATCTCCAGGGGCCAGGAGACATCCACTGATCTCCCAGGGGCCAGGAGACATTACCATCATCTCCCAGGGGCCAGGAGACGTACCATCATCTCCCAGGGGCCAGGAGACATTACCATGGTCTCCCAGGGGCCAGGAGACATTAGTATGATCTCATAGGGGCCAGGAGACATACCATGATCTCCCAGGGGCCAGGAACATTCCATCATCTCCCAGGGCCAGGAGACATTACCATCATCTCCCAGGGGCAGGAGACACCATGGTCTCCCAGGGGCCAGGAACATTACCATCATCTCCCGGGGCCAGGAGACATTATGATGATCTCCCAGGGGCCAGGGAACGTGCATCATCTCCCAGGGGCCAGGAGACATTACAGTAATCATCTCCCAGGGGCCAGGAGACGATCCTACGTCTCCCAGGGGCCAGGAGACATACCATCATCTCCCAGGGGCCAGGAGACATACCATGGTCTCCCAGGGGCAGGAGACATTACCATGGTCTCCCGGGGACAGGAGATATTACCATGGTCTCCCAGGGCCAGGGAACATTACTATGATCTCACGGGGCCAGGAGACATTACTATGATCTCCCGGGGACAGGAGACATTACCATGGTCTCCCATGGGCAGGAGACATTACTATGGTCTCCCAGGGGCCGGGAGACATTCCATCATCTCCCAGGGCAGGAGACATTACCATGGTCTCCCAGGGGCCAGGAGACATTACTATGATCTCCCAGGGCAGGAGACATTACCATGGTCTCCCAGGGGCCAGGACACATTACTATGATCTCCCAGGAGCCAGGAGCATTACCATGGTCTCCCAGGAGCCAGGAGACATTACCATGGTCTCCCAGGAGCCAGGAGACATTACCATGGTCTCCCAGGAGCCAGGAGACATTACCATGGTCTCCCAGGGGCCAGGAGAGCTTCAACAGTCACTTCATAAGGTTGTGTGTGATAAGCCTCTGTTGATTCAAGCTATCTTAGGGCGTAACACCACGTTCCCAGGGCGTCACACCACGTTCCTTAGGGCGTAACACCACGTTCATAAGGCGTCACACCACGTTCCTTAGGGCGTCACACCACGTTCCATAGGGCGTCACACCACGTTCCTTAGGGCGTCACACCACGTTTCTCAACCCTGAAACGGGCTAAACACAGTCTGTTCTTCCCACAACTAACTGTTCATACTCAGTTCCACAGAAGCAGACCGCATTATTAGCGTTGTATCATGGTAACACAGGAGGTAATTTAAACAAACCCAAATTCAAAGTATTCCTCAATCACGTGTAAAGCCACAGGATGGGCCTTCAACATCTGCTACTCGTCGTTGTGGATGCAGGATGTGTGGACTGCAGTCTTCTCCAGGATGTGGGTCTTGTAAAGGTATTCACTGCACTAATGTTACCTATATGATCACTGAGGGGAACAATGGTGATAGTGTGTCCAAGTACTGAGTTTTAATAATTATTCGTGTAATACGTGTTTTTGGGGTAACTTAACGCTTGTTTGGTTTTGGTTGATCCGTGATAGTAACTCCATATATTGATCCCGTCTCGTATGTGTAATACAAAATTTTAACTCTACGTAATGATCTGATTCTTTACATAGTTTACATGATATCAGTAATATAATGTTGCTTGTGTGAAATAGTGTGCCACTTGCATTCTAGTTTGTTGCACGTAGTTATTATGTGAGATTCTGCCACCTAATTAAGGATAAATAAAATATACTAAAAACTACTGGTGCGTAAATTACTCATGGGAATATTTAGGGACAAACATTTATATTACGACTCCAGCAGCTACAACAGTGACCTCAACAGCTAGAACAGTGACCTCAACAGCTACAACAGTGACCTCAGCAGCTACAACAGTGACCTCAGCAGCTACAACAGTGACCTGAACAGCTACAACAGTGACCTCAACAGCTACAACAGTGACCTCAACAGCTACAACAGTGACCTCAGCAGCTACAACAGTGACCTCAGCAGCTACAACAGTGACCTCAGCAGCTACAACAGTGACCTCAGCAGCTACAACAGTGACCTCAACAGCTAGAACAGTGACCTCAACAGCTAGAACAGTGACCTCAGCAGCTAGAACAGTGACATCAGCAGCTAGAACAGTGACCTCAGCAGCTAGAACAGTGACCTCCAGCAGCTAGAACAGTGACCTCAGCAGCTACAACAGTGACCTCAGCAGCTACAACAGTGACCTCAGCAGCTACAACAGTGACCTCAGGCTGCAACGTGACCTCAGCAGCTGCAACAGTGACCTCAGAGCTGCAACAGTGACCTCAGGCTGCAACAGTGACCTCAGCAGCTGCAACAGTGACCTCAGCAGCTACAACAGTGACTCAGCAGCTACAACAGTGACCTCAGCAGCTACCAGTGACCTCCGCAGCTAAAAGTGACCTCTACAGTACAACAGTGACCTCAGCAGCTACAACAGTGACCTCAGCAGCTACAACAGTGACCTCGCAGCTACAACAGTGACCTCAGCAGCTACAACAGTGACCTCCAACAGCTACAACAGTGACCTCAACAGCTACCACAGTGACCTCAGCAGCTACAACAGTGCCCTCAGCAGCTACAACAGTGCCCTCAGCAGCTACAACAGTGACCTCAGCAGCTACAACAGTGACCTCAACAGCTACAACAGTGACCTCAACAGCTACAACAGTGACCTCATCAGCTACAACAGTGACCTCATAGCACAACAGTGACCTCAACAGCTACAACAGTGACCTCAACAGCTACAACAGTGACCTCAACAGCTACAACAGTGACCTCAGCAGCTACAACAGTGACCTCATCGGCTACAACAGTGACCTCAGCAGCTACAACAGTGACCTCAGCAGCTACAGCAGTGACCTCAGCAGCTACAACAGTGACCTCAACAGCTACAACAGTGACCTCAACAGCTACAACAGTGACCTCAACAGCTACAACAGTGACCTCACAGCTAGAACAGTGACCTCAACAGCTACAACAGTGACCTCAGCAGCTACAACAGTGACCTCAGCAGCTACAACAGTGACCTCAACAGCTACAACAGTGACCTCAACAGCTACAACAGTGACCTCAACAGCTACAACAGTGACCTCAACAGCTAGAACAGTGACCTCAAGCTACAACAGTGACCTCAGCAGCTACAACAGTGACCTCAACAGCTACAACAGTGACCTCACCAGCTACAACAGTGAACTCAGCAGCTACAACAGTGCCCTCAGCAGCTAACAGTTGCCTCAGCAGCTACAACAGTGACCTCAACAGCTAGAACAGTGACCTCCAACAGCTACAACAGTGACCTCAGCAGCTACAACAGTGACCTGAACAGCTACAACAGTGACCTCAGCAGCTACAACAGTGACCTCAACAGCTACAACAGTGACCTCAGCAGCTACAACAGTGACCTCCACAGCTACAACAGTGACCTCAACAGCTACAACAGTGACCTCAGCAGCTACAACAGTGACCTCAGCAGCTACAACAGTGACCTCAGAGCTACAACAGTGACCTCAGCAGCAGCTACAACAGTGACCTCAGCAGCTACAACATTGACCTCAGCAGCTACAGCAGTGACCTCAGCAGCTACAGCAGTGACCTCAACAGCTACAACAGTGACCTCAACAGCTACAACAGTGACCTCAACAGCTAGAACAGTGACCTCAACAGCTACAACAGTGACCTCAGCAGCTACAACAGTGACCTCAGCAGCTACAACAGTGACCTCAGCAGCTACAACAGTGACCTCAACAGCTAACAGTGACCTCAGTAGCTACAACAGTGACCTCAACAGCTACAACAGTGACCTCAACAGCTAGAACAGTGACCTCAACAGCTACAACAGTGACCTCAGCAGCTCAACAGTGACCTCAACAGCTACAACAGTGACCTCAATAGCTACAACAGTGACCTCAGTAGCTACAACAGTGACCTCCGCTACAACAGTGACCTCAACAGCTAGAACAGTGACCTCAGCTAACAGTGCCTCGCTACAACAGTGACCTCAACAGCTACAACAGTGACCTCAACAGCTACAACAGTGACCTCAACAGCTACAACAGTGACCTCAACAGCTACAACAGTGACCTCAACAGCTAGAACAGTGACCTCAACAGCTAGAACAGTGACCTCAACAGCTACAACAGTGACCTCAACAGCTACAACAGTGACCTCAACAGCTACAACAGTGACCTCCAACTGCACAACAGTGACCTCAACAGCTACAACAGTGACCTCTTTGACCTCAACAGCTACAACAGTGACCTCAGCAGCTACAACAGTGACCTCCAGCTACACAGTGACCTCGCTACAACAGTGACCTCAACAGCTAACAGTGATACAGTGTGACCTCAACAGCTACAACAGTGACCTCAGCAGCTACAACAGTGACCTCAACAGCTACAACAGTGACCTCTAGCTACAACAGTGACCTCAGTAGCTACAACAGTGACCTCATGGCTACAACAGTGACCTCAACAGCTAGAACAGTGACCTCAACAGCTAGAACAGTGACCTCAACAGCTACAACAGTGACCTCAACAGCTACAACAGTGACCTCAACAGCTACAACAGTGACCTCAACAGCTACAACAGTGACCTCAACAGCTACAACGACCTCAACAGCTAGAGTGACCTCAACAGCTAGAACAGTGACCTCAAGCTACAACAGTGACCTCAACAGCTACAGTGACCTCAACAGCTACAACAGTGACTCAACAGCTACAACAGTGACCTCAACAGCTACAACAGTGACCTCAACAGCTACAACAGTGACCTCAACAGCTACAACAGTGACCTCAACAGCTACAACGAGTGACCTCAACAGCTACAACAGTGACCTCAACAGCTACAACAGTGACCTCAACAGCTACAACAGTGACCTCAACAGCTACAACAGTGACCTCAACAGCTACAACAGTGACCTCAACAGCTACAACAGTGACCTCAACAGCTAGAACATTGACGGCCATATTGGATATCACTGTTCTACCGTTTTGATTTTGGCTAATTTTTAATATTTTAATCAGCGTTAATCTGAGGACCAAAATACACTACTTTGAAAAGTATTGGAATTTGTGGTGAGTTTAAACCATAGTGACAATCTACAAGACCCATCTAGGAGTGAATTTCTAACCAACACAACAACCACACCCTAAGTTAACGAGCTGCATGACCCAGTGTTTAAGGTGTAGAAGCTGTCACCAACACAACAACCATACCCTGAGTTAACGAGCTGCATGACCCAGTGTTTAAGGTGTAGAAGCTGTCACCAACACAACAACCACACCCTAAGTTAACGAGCTGCATGACCCAGTGTTTAAGGTGTAGAAGCTGTACAACCACACCCTAAGTTAACGAGCTGCATGACCCAGTGTTTAGGAGTCAAATATCGCCAACCACATCAACACACCCTGAGTTAACAGGCTGCGCATTTAGTGTTTAAGGTGTAGAAGCTGTCACCAACACAACAACCACACCCTAAGTTAACAGGCTGCATGACCCAGTGTTTAAGTGAAACCATCGCCTTTAACAACCACACCTGGTGTGACTGCATGACCCAGTGTTTTAGGTGTAGAAGCATATACTTTGGCAACCACACCTAAGTTAACAGGCTGCATGACCCAGTGTTTAAAGGTGTAGAAGCTGTCACCAACACAACAACCACACCCTAAGTTAACGAGCTGCATGACCCAGTGTTTAAGGTGTAGAAAGCTGTCACCAACAGCAACCACACCCTAAGTTAACGAGCTGCGCGGCCAGTGTTTAAAAGATTGGCAAAGCTATGCGCCAACACAACAACCACACCTGAGTTAACAGGCTACAAGCCCCGTGTTTAGGTGTAGAAAGCTGTCGCCAACATAACCACACCCTGAGTTAACGACTGCATTAGTGTTTAGGTGTGGCTGCTCACCAACACAGCATAACCACACCCCTAAGTTAACGACTGCATGACCCAGTGTTTAGGTGTAGAAGCTGTCACCAACACAACAACCACACCTAAGTTAACGAGCTGCAGGCAGTGTTTTGAAATTGGCAAAGCTGTCATAACCCCTTAACCCACACACCCTAAGTTAACGAGCTGCATGACCCAGTGTTTAAGGTGTAAGCTGTCACCAACTTGTAACCACACCTAAGTTAAACGAGCTGCATGAGCCCAGTGTTTGAGTGTAGAAGCTATCGCCAACACAACAACCACACCCTAAGTTAACGAGCTGCATGACTGGCAAATATTTGGGGTGTGAAGCTGTCACCAACAACAGCCACACCCTAAGTTGGCATGACTGCATGACCCGTCTGCTGGGGTAGAAGCGCCGTCATGCTTCGCTAACCCCACTTTCAGTTAACGGCTGCATGACCCAGTGTTTAAGGTGGCAGAAGCTGTCGCCAACACAACAACCACACCTGAGTTAACATGTTCCGCCTGACCAGTGTTTTGGGTGTAGAAACATAGCCAACACAACAACCACCCTAAGTTAACGAGCTGCATGACCCAGTGTTTAGGTGTAGCTGTCACCAACATAACAGCCACACCTAAGTTAACGAGCTGCATGACCCGGTGTTTGGAATTGGCAAGAAGCTGTCATAACACAACAACCACACCCTAAGTTAACGAGCTGCATGACCCAGTGTTTAAGGTGTAGAAGCTGTCACCAACACAACAACCACACCCTAAGTTAACGAGCTGCATGACCCAGTGTTTAAGGCGTAAAGCTGTCATAACACAACAACCACATCCTAAGTTAACAGGCTGCATGACCCAGTGTTTAAGGTGTAGAAGCTGTCGCCAACACAACAACCACATCCTAAGTTAACGAGCTGCATGACCCAGTGTTTGGGTGTGGAAAGCCATACCAACACAACAACCCACACTAAGTTAACGAGCTGCATGACCCAGTGTTTAAGTGTAGAAGCTGCCACCAACTGTGGCACACCTAAGTTAACGAGCTGCATGACCCAGTGTTTAGGGTGTAGAAGCTGTCGCCAACACAACAACCACACCCTAAGTTAACAGGCTGCACTTGACCCAGTGTTTAAGGCGTAGAAGCTGTCGCCAACACAACAACCATCCTAAGTTGACTTGAGCTGCCGCGGCAGTGTTTGGGAGGTGCTGAAGCTGTCGCCAACACAACAACCACCCTGGATTAACGAGCTGCACTGTGACCCAGTGTCGGAATAGTTCGAGAAGATCGGACACTTCAGCCAACTGCACTGGCTAATGTACCCTGGAACACGATCCGCAAATCAATTAACATCTCAGGTTTCCCAATTACTGCTGGGTAGAGCAGGGCAAATGGCGTAAAGAAACTTTGCCCATAGTTTCGCAGGATCGAACCCGGAAGTACACTAGCTTGCGAGACGAACACACACACACACACACGGGTGTCGGGTACCAAGCATATTTAATTAAACTCCACAGTAGAGACATTTATTTTTTATATTGGTTAAACATTATTTTCTGTTATGGAGCGAGTGACGTTTGTCACTCTACCACCACACAGTCACTCTACCAAAACACCCACCACCACCACCACACGGTCACTCACCACCTAAGACACACACCACCACCACGGTCACTCACCACCAAAAACACCACCACCACCACACGGTCACACACCACCACCACACAGTCTGCACTAAAAACACCCACCACACAGTCACTCACCACCTAAGACACACACCACCACCACGGTCTCACCACCATACCCACCACCCACCACACGGTCACTCTACCTAAGACCACACACCACCACCCACACAGTCCTCACCACCAAAAACACCCTACCACCACCACACGGTCCACTCCTGCCACTGAGCTACCACCACCACGGTCCACTCACCACCAAAACACCCACCACCACCCACACGGTCACTCTACCAAAACACCCACCACCTACACGGTCCTCACCACAACACCACCCACCACCACACAGTCCACTCACCACTAAGACACACCACCACCACAGAGCTGCATGACCCAGTGTAAGGAATAGTTCGAGAAGATCGGACAACTGGCCAACTGCACTGGCTAATCATTACGGAACACGATCCGCAAATCAATTAACATCCAGGTTCCCAATTACTGCTGGGTAGACAGAGGCAAATGGCGTAAAGAAACTTGCCCATAGTTTCACCTGCCGGGGATCGAACCAGTACACTAGCTTGAGGCAGACACACACACACACACACACACACACACACACACACACACACACACACACAGGTGTCGGGTACCAAGCCATATTTAATTAAAGCTCTACAGTAGAGACATTTATTTTTTATATTAGTTAAACGATTATTACTGTTATGGAGCGAGTGACGTTTGTCACTCACCACCACCACAGTCACTCACCACCAAAAACACCCACCACCACCACACGGTCACTCACCACCTAAGACACACACCACCACCACGTCACTCCCACAAAACACCCACCACCACACACAGTCACCACCACCACCACACGGTCACTCACCACCACCACACCACCACACGGTCACTCACCACCAAAACACCCACCACCACCACACGGTCACTCACCTAAGACACACACCACCACCACAGTCACTCCACCACAAAAACACCCACCACCACCACGGTCACTCACCACCTAAGACACACACCACCACACACGGTCACTCACCACCAAGACACCCACCACCACCACACGGTCACACACCACCACCACACGGTCACTCACCAAAAACACCCACCACCACGGTCACTCACCACCAAAAACACCCACCACCACCACACGGTCACTCACCACCTAAGACACACACCACCACCACACGGTCACTCACCACCAAAAACACCCACCACCACCACACGATGGGGTGACAAGTTTCTTTGAGATGGTAATAAGGAAACAGTAGTGAAGGTGGGCGGAAAATGTGCCGTGACATGTCCCGGCTGTCTTATTGTTGAGGCCTCCAGCGGAGGCCAGTCGGTGTCTTGACTCTAAAAAATATCGCTGTCAGGATCCCAACTTGAGAATGGATGGGGATACTTCGTTGAGTGTTGGTATGTAAATTGATCAGTATTACAGCGAGGAGTGAGTTCATTTTGGGTGAAAGGTCAAAGGATAAGTTCAGTATTGTAACATCCGGTGAGAGCAGCCATGACCTTGTTCAGGTGGAGCGCTGTGGTGGTGTTTGGGCAGCCTCGATCCTCACACCTAGTACTGATGAGCTTGGCACCTTATTATATAGGTTAGGTTAGGTTAGGTTAGGTTAGGTGAAATAACAATGGGATGAAGTAAGCTGGGTTGTGTGATAGTCTGCTGCTCCAAGTTTAGGTAAGGCTGTGGCCATGTAACACCCACACCCACCCACACACCTACGCACCCACCCACAAACACACACCCACACACACACACACACACACACACACCCAGGAACTAACACACACACACACACACACACACACACACACACACAGCCAGCCCTGAGTGAGACAAGACGAGTCCTGTAGGCACTCGTGAATGGCAGCCAGGCCAAGTGTGTGTGTACTGCTCCCTCCTCCTGCTGTATCCCGACCATCGTCTCTACACCGAATTTATCAGCAAAACATTCAAGCGATCAGTGCAATGATTGGTTACCAAACAGTGATCCGACAGTGTACTCGTATTCTAAGGAAAAGCACAAACACAAGCTTGATTTACAGCAGAGTAATAAACTGTGGGAACCTTGTCGGTCACCTTCAAAGTGCCAGTGCCAGTGTCGGCGACCACTTAAGTGCCGGAAACAAGGACTCGAGGTGTTTAGGACTCGACAAAAATTAACAGACGTCTACCAATGTCAGTGGCCCTCAAGTGCCGCCATCGAGTATGCTGTGTGGCATATCATCAGCCTCGGTCACCCACCAGAGACATTCTTATCAATCACCTCATTACCACCTCAGAGTTAGGTACCCTTATGCTAAGCTAGTACTGTGCGGGGATTACAACGAAATTGACACCACTGATATCCAGAACCAGCTGTCACTATCACAAGTTGTGAACTTCCCTACACATGGTCAAAAAACCCTTGACATTATCTTAACTGACAGAGGACCAGTTCCAACCACGCAACAATGCTGCCTCCCTATCCCGGTGCAGCACACACTTATCAGTGCTCTGGTCCCCAGCTGCCACTCCCACTCAAGTATAGAGACCCCACCATCAAGACCTACAGGCCGTTGCTGACTCTGCAGGTATGCTTGCTCTTCCCGGGCAGTGAATGGTTTCGCCATCCCTGGACTGAAGTACTTAAGCGTGGATGACGTGGACGCAAATGGATAAATTATACCAACACACCACCATGGAAGCTCACCGCCACTTCTTCCCCGAGAAATCTGTCAAGATCACACCCAGCTTGTTGCCCTGGATCACACCTCGGATCAAAGACTTATGCAACAGAGAGACAGAGCCCTTTCATCTCAGCCAATACAACCGCTACAGGTCCTTCTGTGAAGTCATCCGATGAAATAAGCTCTGCAAAGAGTCTCACTACCCAACCAGCTGCAATACCTGGAAGCAGACCATAGTCAGTTGTCTGGTAAGCTTAAGAACTCTGTGGACTAAACAATAGACACACCCCTCCCTTCCTTAGCCATCTCACTTATGTTGTTGTGCCAGCTGAGCAAACAAATAACCATTTCACAGCTATATGCCAGACGCTCCCCCAGCTTGACACAACCAACCCCCCTGCTGACCTACCAGCCCCCACCCTACTCACCTGACTTAGTAGAAGGAATTTGAGAGGTGGCAAAACGATGATAAACTGAAGTTCAAACGCTCCTACCCATTGACTACCAATGAAACTCTACAGGGAAGTTCTCCCTCTGCTCCATCATCAATGCTTTAGCTAGTCAAGCAAGATGTCCTTGTTGGAAGACTACCCATGTGTCACCATTGCCCCAAGTCAACCAGCCCACAATCG
This sequence comes from Homarus americanus, assembly GCF_018991925.1. Lineage (NCBI taxonomy): Eukaryota > Metazoa > Arthropoda > Malacostraca > Decapoda > Nephropidae > Homarus > Homarus americanus. The sequence goes on along the minus strand of NW_024733147.1, from coordinate 32,380 downwards.
CCCAAATGAGCTATGACACTGTCCGACCCATTACCATCACCCCAATACCCAGCTTAATCTGTGAAAGTTTTGTGTTTGACTGGGCTTATGCTGATATTGCAGGAACCATAGATCCTCCAGCAATTTGGCAATAAAGGCTTCCTCCATCACTCACAGTCTTAGCTTTCTCGGCTACATATACTGCCATCTGGAAAAACGAAGGACGTCTGTGGCTGTCACTGTCTCGTTGACTTCAAAGGCATTTGACTGGTCGACCATAATTTGGCATCAACAAGGTGTCGACCTCGGGTTCGGTCTTATACCATGGCTTGCAGGCTGCTTAGTGACCGACGCGCCAAGCTGGCGCTTCCAGGGCTATCGCCACCTGTGGCATCCCCCAAAGAGCAACAGATGGGACCACTATGCTTCATATGCTTATCAATGATGCCTTCAGAGAAACTTCTGCTCATTGGAAATATGTCATGACTCCACCATTGGGATCAGTGTGAACAGCAGCTCCTGCCTACACCGCCTCAGAATATATTGAACACTGAACAGCCTCCAAAATCAGACTACCAACAATCATGTCACTATCAACCATACCAAGACCATGGCTATGCACATCAACCTCTCCTCCGACGTTGTCTCCACTTCCCCCCATTACTTTGGGTCCCATCACACTCCAGGTTGTGGACTCCACTAAGCTCCTCGGCGTCACTATACCTGTAGATAACAAACTAAAATGGAAAACACACACCAGTACAATTTGTCAATCCTGCTCTACGCTTCACTCTGGCATTCAGTCTCAGGTTCCTGCGCAGGCTCTCCATGTTGCTCAGCCTTCGCCCACTTGCCCAGCTCACCCTATGCCTCCCCTACCTGGTCTTCCTCCTCATCTGCCACCTAACGTAAACACACCTGAAAAAAGTGCAAAGAGGGGCGTCTGAAGATTATTCTCTCCCCTTCCTCTCCACAAATCAAGAAGCGCTCAGCACTTTCAGCCACTCTCGGCTCTCTGACCATCACCCTTTATCTGCAGATTTGGGAAGGCTTCTGCACCATCCTCGACACCAGCTCCTACTACCACCGAAGAGATCTCTCGTCGCAGTGCTGTTCACGACACCTAGCCGCATCCAGACCATACAGGCACAGGCACCCCAGTCGCTGCCAGGCAGCCCATCAACTTGCCAATCAACCAGTGTATTCACTCCCCAGTCAATCTTACCTTTTTGCACTGTCACTGTGTTAAATGCCACCAATTATAACCTTCTCCCCACCTAGTTATTGTATATCCATGTTTTGTATCACTTATGTTACCTTAACATATTATTTGTCAATCAAGAGACCCACTTCACCAATTATGTAACAACATATTTTTCAGCTTCTACTCTGGGCTGCCATGCTCTTTCAATAAACCGTCAATTATTGTGTATTTGTGTGCACACACACACACACACACACACACACACACACTGGGACAATATTCATGTATGCACGGCAGTGTCGGCCCACGCTGTTACAGCTCTTGTAATCTGCTCTGAATCCATAGGTTGATAGAACATACCCTTTTACAACCACAATCTCCACCAACACAACCAATACCACCACCACATGGACCAGACAGCCTGAGATATCACAACACAATTGCAGGGTCTCAACTGTCTCTCTTACTATTGACAACACCACAAATAAAACCGTACTCATTCTTGATCTGTTTGTTCATTCTATTTATTGTCCTATGTCCAGTTGTCCTTCATACTGAAGCAGAGACCTTCTCGGATGGGTCCCCACTGGTCAGGGAAGGTTGGCCGGACCCCAGGCCCGACCTGATCATCATCAAACTTCTGGGCTCAGCTGGCATACCACCGTTGCTAGAGGATAGGCTTTTTTCACATTTCATTTTTCCAACATTCGCGGCCTGAGATCCAATTTTCCTTCTGTGGAACACCACCTATTAACCTCTTCCCCAAACCTCTTACTACTTTTCGAACTTCAACTGTCCAAAGCTGCTTCACGCAAACCTTTTCAAGTCTCCAACTACAACCTTTATACCTCTTTCCGTTATATGGGAGGTGTATGGGCCTACACGCGTACACCTATAACTCGACTCATGAATCTTGAATCTTCTCTTTGTGATGTCATCTGGCTCAGAATATCTCTACCAACTATGACTGTTTTTCTTTGTTTCTTATACTGTTCTCCCAACTATTTAGAACTCTTTGACTATCTCACTTCTTGCCTTGAGTCGTTACTATCCACACACCCCAACACCGAGATCCTCTACCTAGGGGATTACAATGTTCATCACAGAGAGTGGCTTGGCTGTGCAAGGATGACCCAGGTGGAGCTGAGGCACTCTCTTTTTCCTTACTCAATGATATGGAACAAATAATCAAACACCCTTCACGTGATCCTGATCGACACGATCAACTTACTAACATTCTTGATCTTTGTTTTACTTCTAACCCCTCACACTTTATACTCATCTGCCCCCTTAGGGTCTTCTGATCACAATCTTATTTCTATTAAATCAAACTGGGCACAACCACCTCCCCCCCCCCTCTAAACGTCAACTATGGCACTATCGGAGGGCAAGCTGGCAATCCTTGCGAGAATTCTTCTCCGACTTTCCTTGGGATGAATGTTGCTTTTCCACTCGGGACGCCTCGGTATGTGCAGACAGCATTGCTGGGGTTATACAGGTCGGTATGAGTGCATTTATCCCATCTTCTACCAAAACTTTCACTTTACAATCATGGTTTGATCGCTCCTGCTCTCTTGCTTGCAGGGTGAGAGATAGGGCATATCGAGCTATGAAACTATCTCCTCCTATTACCCATTCCTCTTTCAATACTTCTAGGAATCGTTGTAAGGCTATTCTTCGTAGGGCCAAGCGGAATTTTATAAAAATAAAGACCGCTGACCTGTCTAACTCTTCCTCTAGTAAATCCTTCTGGTCCTTAACCAAAAACATCTGAAATAACTTCTGCACGCCTTCTTTTCCTCCTCTCTTCCGACCTGATAACTCTATAGCCAACTCTCCCCCCAATAAAGCCAACCTCTTTGGCACCTTATTCTCCTCTAACATCCACCTTAGACAATTCCCACTCTATCCCTCCTACCCCTGCTCCTCCTACTGAACCTATGCACTTTCCTATAATCTCCACTCACAGGGTTGCCGGTGTGTTATCCAGGTTGGATGTGAGTAAGGTGCATGGACCGGACGGAATACCCCCTCGTGTTCTGAGGGATTGTGCTGAAGCTCTGGCCCCTGTGCTTGCTCGCCTCTTTCGCCTCTGCCTCAAAACCAAAACTTTTCCTTCTTCTTGGAAGCATGCCTTGGTTCAGCCCATCCCAAAGAAGGTTGACCATTCTAATCCCTCTAACTATCGCCCCATTGCCCTAACTTCATCCCTCTCTAAGATTTTCGAAACTATCTTGAACTCCCATTTTCTCCGTCACCTTGAACGCCTTTCTCTTTTGTCGGATCACCAGTATGGCTTTCGCCAGGCGAGATCTACTGGTGATCTGCTCTCCTATTGCACCCATCTTTGGTCATCCTCTCTTAGGGATTATGGGGAAACTTTTGTCGTGGCCTTCGACATCTCCAAAGCATTTGACAGGGTATGGCACAAGTCTTTGCTATCTAAACTTCCCTCTTTTGGTTTCTCTCCCCCACTTTGTTCTCTCATCTCTAGCTTCCTTGAGAACCGATCCATGGCAGTTGTTGTCGAGGGATCGATCTCTCGCTTTTTCTCTACCAGTAGTGGCGTCCCACAGGGTTCTGTTCTTTCACCTACTCTCTTCCTTCTTTATATCAATGATTTACTTCACACTACAACTAATTCTATCCATTCTTACGCTGATGATTCTGCTCTTCACTCTTCTTCACATTTTCCCCTTCCTCCTAACTCTCAAACGAGATCTGTTTCTAGAGATGATATCATTACATCTATCAATGCGGATCTGTGCAGCATCTCCGAATGGGGAGATACAAACTTGGTAAATTCAACAGTAATAAAACTCAGTATTTACCAAATACACTTTGTAAATTAGACGATCTCCCACCAATTACATTTCAGGACCTCTATCATTCTGCCAAATTCTGAAAGAAATGTTAGGCCTCACCATTTCCTCCAATATGTCCTGGAAATCACACATCCTTAATATAGCTAAAGTTGCCTCCTGAAAGCTGGGAATGCCGTACAGACGCCGCAGCTACTTCACTCCTGATCAGTTGCTTCAAGTATATAAGGGATTCATTCGTCCTAACTTGGAGTACTGGTCTCATATCTGGGTGGCTCTTCTTCTGTCCAACTGTTAGATAGGGTGGAATCAAAGGCTTATTAACTCTCCTCCTTTAGTCGACAATCTCTCTTCCCTTTCTCTTCGCCGCAATGTTGCTTCACTCTCTCTCTTTTACAGGTACTTTAACGGGCAATGTTCGGTGGATTTGGCATCCTGTGTACCGCCGGCAAGGCCGTGGGCTCGTAACACTCGTCTTGCCCGCGGTGCCCACCGTTTCTCTGTGGATGTGGGTCACACTATAATAACCCGTTATAGTACCTCCTTCTTTCATCACACAGCCAAACTGTGGAATGTTCTGCCTTCTTCTGTGTTTCCATACTTATACAATCTGTCTCACTTTAAAAGCTGGTTTTCCGTCATCTTCGTGGTGTAGATTAATACAGTATAACCTTTTTCTTCTCTATATTTAATTTCTTTCTGTTCTTTCCCATCTCATCCACATCTCCCCCACACTCCCCTACATCTCCCCCACACTCCCCTACATCTCCCCCACACTCCCTCCCCATCTCACCCCACCCCTACATCTCCCCACACTCCCCACATCTCCCCACATCTCATCCACATCATCCCCCACGCTCCCCACATCTCCCCCACACTCCCATATCTCCCCACACTCCCCCACATCTTCCTCCACACCCCCCAACACCCCACCCCCCACATCTGCCCCACATCCCCACACCTCCCCCACCCCCCCACACTCCCCATCTCCCCACATCTCCCCCCACATCTCCCCACATCTCCCCCACTCCCCCACTCCCCACACTCCCCACACATCTCCCCCCACATCCCCCATCACCTCCCCCCATATCTCCCCCCTCCCCCATCATATCTCCCCACATCCCCTACACATCTCCCCACATCTCCCCTCATCTCTCCCCACTCCCCCACATCTCCCCCACATCTCCCCACAATCCCCATCTCTCCCCTACATCTCCCCACATCTCCCCCTATCTCATCCCCTCATCCCCATCCCCACCCCCCACATCTCCCCACATCCCTCACATCTCCCCACATCCCTACACTCCCCCACACTCCCCTACATCTCCCCACACTCCCCTACATCTCCCCACACTCCCCACATCTCCCCATCTCATCCCATCATCCCCCCACCCCCATCTCCCCACACTCCCATCTCCCCCACATCTCCCACACTCCCCCCCCACTCCCCCCACACCCCCACCCCCACATCTCCCCATCTCCCCAGCCCCCCCCATCTCCCTACACTCCCCACTCCCATCTCCCCACACTCCCCACACTCCCCACACTTCTCCTCCCCTCCCCACCCCCCACCCCATCCCCCACATCTCCCCCTCCCCACACATCCCCACTCCCCCACACACCTCCCCACATCTCCCCCTCCCCCACACTCTTACATCTCCCCACACTCCCCTCTCCCCCACATCTCCCCCACACCCCCATCATCTCCCCCACATCTCCCCTACATCTCCTTCAAGTTGTGAGTATTACAGGAGGTAAACACACACACACACACACTACATCCTTGACCACCGAAGGGTCAAGACGTGCCTGGCGCTCCCCTGTGAGCAGCCAGGTCAACTGTTATGTTGGCCCATACCAACCCCCTCCCCTGAACCCTCCTCCCCACCGGAGTATCAACAAGTTCTCGCCAGAAGTTACAATCTCATTTAGGAAAGGAATGAAACCAGTGTTGAACAGAGGTGAACAGTGGTGAACAGTGCTTAAGTCAGTGAGAACAACTCAACAGTAACAGCCGAGTCGTACTCAAGTTGCCTTCACACAGTGAGGTCCCAGGTACCCAGTGATAACTGCCAGTGAGACCCAACAACAACCAGTGATGTGTTAATCCGTCTACGATAGGAAGGCCTAAGACCAAACCTCACTCATATAACACCATCTGTGAGGGAATTACTACACCACGTGTCCCTCATAACACCATCTGTGAGGGAATTACTACACCACGTGAGGACCTCATAACACCATCTGTGAGGGAATTACTACACCACGTGTCCCTCATAACACCATCTGTGAGGGAATTACTACACCACGTGAGGCCCCTCATAACACCATCTGTGAGGGAGTTACTACACCTCGTGAGGCCCCTCGTAACACCATATGTGAGGGAATTACTACACCACGTGATGCCCCTCATAACACCATCTGTGAGGGAGTTACTACACCTCGTGAGGCCCCTCATAACACCATCTGTGAGAAATGTACACCACATGAGTCCCTCATAACACCATCTGTGAGGGTACTACACCTCGTGAGTCCCTCATAACACCATATGTGAGGTACTACACCACGTCCAGGACCTCATAACACCATCTGTGAGGGTTACTACACCTCGTGAGGCCCTCTTAACACCATATGTGAGGTGCACACCACGTGATGCCCTCGCACCATCTGTAAGGGAATTACTACACCTCGTGAGGTCCCTGATCACACCATCTGTGAGGGAATTACTACACCACGTGAGGTCCCCCATAACACCTTCTGTGAGGGAATTACTACACCACGTGAGGTCCCCCATAACACCTTCTGTGAGGGAATTACTACACCTCGTGAGGTCCCTCATAACACCGTCTGTGAGGGAATTACTACACATCGTGAGGTCCCTGATCACACCATCTGTGAGGGAATTACTACACCTCGTGAGGTCCCTCATCAAACCATCTGTGAGGGAATTACTACACCACGTGAGGTCGCTGATAACACCGTCTGTGAGGGAATTACTACACCATGGGGTCCTCATAGCACTGTCTGTGAGTACTACACCACGTGAGGTCCCTCATAAAACCATCTGTGAGGGAATTACTACTCCACGCGAGGTCCCTCATAAAACCATCTGTGAGGGAACTACTACACCACGTGAGGTCCCTCATAAAACCATCTGTGAGGGAATTACTACTACACGCAAGGTCCCTCATAAAACCATCTGTGAGGGAACTACTACACCACGTGAGGTCCCTCATAACACCATCTGTGAGGGAATTACTACACCACGTGAGGTCCCTCATAACACCATCTGTGAGGGAACTACTACACCACGTAAGGTCCCTCATAACACCATCTGTGAGGGAATTACTACACCACGTGAGGTCCCTCATAAAA
>NW_024733147.1:12500-20000 GCF_018991925.1 Homarus americanus | reverse complement strand
GTAACAACAGACGTGGCACAGCCCTACCAGTAACAACAGACGTGGTACAGCCCTAACAGTAACAACAGACGGTACAGCCCCTAACAGTAATAACAGACGGTACAGCCCTTAACAGTAACAACAGACGTGGTACAGCCCTAACAGTAACAAATGTATCGGTACAGCCCTAACAGTAACAACAGACGTGGTACAGCCCTAACAGTAACAACAGACGTGGTACAGCCCCAACAGTAACAACAGACGTGGTACAGCCCTTAACAGTAACAACAACAGACGTGGTACAAAGCGATAAACAGTAACAACAGACGTGGTACAGCCCAACAGTAACAACAGACGTGGTACAGCCCTTAACAGTAACAACAGACGGGTACAGCCTAACAGTAACAACAGACGTGGTACAGCCCCAATAGTAACAACAACAGACGTGGTACAGCCCTAACAGTAACAACAGACGTGGTACAGCCCTCTAACAGTAACAACAGACGTGGTAATAAAGCCCTAACAGTACCAACAGATCGGTACAGCCCTAACAACAACAGACGTGTACAGCGATAACAGTAACAACAGACGTGGTACAGCCCTTAACAGTAACAACAGACGGTACAGCCCTAACAGTAACAACAGACGTGGTACAGCCCTAACAGTAACAACAGACGTGGTACAGCCCTAACAGTAACAACAGACGTGGTACAGCCCTAACAGTAACAACAGACGTGGTACAGCCCAACAGTAACAACAGACGTGGTAACAGCCCCTAACAGTAACAACAGACGTGGTACAGCCCTAACAGTAACAACAGACGTGTTACAGCCCTAACAGTAACAACAGACGGTACAGCCCTAACAGTAACAACAGACGTGGTACAGCCCAACAGTAACAACAGACGTGGTACAGCCCTAACAGTAACAACAGACGTGGTACAGCCCCACCAGTAACAACAGACGTGGCACAGCCCTAACAGTAACAACAGACGGTACAGCCCTAACAGTAACAACAGACGTGGTACAGCCCAACAGTAACAACAGACGTGGTACGCCCAACAGTAACAACAGACGTGGTACAGCCCTAACAGTAACAACAGACGTGGCATGCCCTAACAGTAACAACAGACGTGGTACAGCCCAACAGTAACAACAGACGGTACAGCCCTACCAGTAACAACAGACGTGGTACAGCCCTAACAGGAACAACAGACGTGGTACAGCCCCTAACAGTGCCAAACAGACGTGGTACAGCCCTCTAACAGTAACAACAGACGTGGTAATAGCCCTAACATTAACAACAGACGTGGTACAGCCCTAACAGTGCCAACAGACGTGGTACAGCCCTAACAGTAACAACAGACGTGCAATAGCCCCAACATTAACAACAGACGTGGTACAGCCCTAACAGTAACAACAGAAGTGGTACTCAATTTCAACAGTAACAACAGACGGTACAGCCCTCAACAGTAACAACAGACGGTATTAAGCCCCTACAGTAACAACAGACGTGGTAATACAGCCCTTAACAGCAACAACAACAGACGTGGTGGCCAGCCCAACAGTAACAACAGACGTGGTACAGCCCAACATTAACAACAGACGTGGTACAGCCCCAACAGTGCCAACAGACGGGTAATAAGTCTTAACAGTAACAACAGACGTGGTACAGCCCTATTAACAACAGACGTGGTACAGCCCTAACAGTAACAACAGACGTGGTACAGCCCTAACAGTGCCAACAGACGTGGTACAGCCCTAACATTAACAACAGACGTGGTACAGCCCCTAACAGTAACAACAGACGTGGTACAGCCCTAACAGTAACAACAGACGTGGTACAGCCCCAACAGTGCCAACAGACGTGGTACAGCCCTAACAGTAACAACAGACGGTAATAGCCCTTAACAGTACCAACAGACGTGGTACAGCCCTAACAGTAACAACAGACGTGGCACAGCCCTAACAGTGCCAACAGACGGGTACAGCCCTTAACAGTAACAACAGACGTGGTACAGCCCCAACAGTGCCAACAACAGATGCGGTACAAGCCCTAACAGTAACAACAGATGGTACAGCCCCTAACAGTGCCAACAGATCGGTATTAGCCCTAACAGTACCAACAGACGTGTACAGCCCTAACAGTAACAACAGACGTGGTAATAGCCCTAACAGTGTTAACAGACGTGGTACAGCGATAACAGTAACAACAGACGGTAACAGCCCAAGAAAATAAATGATTTTGTACAGCCCTAACAGTAACAACAGACGTGGTACAACCTAACAGTAACAACAGACGTGGTAATAGCCCCTTAACAGTACCAACAGACGTGGTACAGCCCTAACAGTAACAACAGACGTGGTAACAGCGATAACAGTAACAGACGTGGTACAGCCCTAACAGTAACAACAGACGTGGTACAGCCCTAACAGTAACAACAGACGTGGTACGCCCTAACAGTAACAACAGACGTGGTAGCGCTTCTAACAGTAAATAACAACAGACGTGGTAAGCCAGCCCTAACAGTAACAACAGACGTGGTACAGCCCAATAGTAACAACAGACGTGGAAGCAGCCCTAACAGTAACAACAGACGTGGTACAGCCCTAATAGTAACAACAGACGTGTTACAGTTCTAACAGTAACAACAACAGACGTGGTACAGCCCTAACAGTAACAACAGACGTGGTACAGCCCTAACAGTAAACAACAGACGTACAGCCCTAACAGTAACAACAGACGTGGTACAGCCCTAACAGTAACAACAGACGTGGTACAGCCCTAACAGTAACAACAGACGTGGTACAGCCCTAACAGTAACAACAGACGTGGTACAGCCCTAACAGTAACAACAGACGTGGTACAGCCCTACCGAAAACAACATACGGTACAGCCCTAACAGTAACAACAGACGTGGTACAGCCCTAACAGTAACAAACAGACGTGGTACAGCCCTAACAGTACCAGACGTGGTACAGCCCTAACAGTAACAACAGACGTGGTACAGCCCAACAGTAAACAACAGACGTGGTACAGCCCTAATGAAAGCTAACAGACGGTACAGCCCTAACAGTAACAACAGACGGTACAGCCCTAACATTAACAACAGACGTGGTACAGCCCCAACAGTGCCAACAGACGGTACAGCCCTAACAGTAACAACAGACGTGGTACAGCCCTGACATTAACAACAACAGACGTGGTACAGCCCCACAGTAACAACAGAAGTGGTACTCACCTAACAGTAACAACAGACGTACAGCCCTCAACAGTAACAACAGACGTGGTACAGCCCTAACAGTAATACCAGACGTGCAGCCCTAACAGTAACAACAGACGTGGTACAGCCTTAACAGTAACAACAGACGTGGTGTACAGCCCTAACATTAACAACAGACGTGGTACAGCCCAATGAAAAGCTAACAGACGTGGTAATGTTCTAATAACAGTAACAACAGACGTGGTACAGCCCTAACATTAACAACAGACGTGGTACAGCCCCAACAGTAACAACAGACGTGGTACAGCCCTAACAGTGCCAACAGACGTGGTACAGCCCCTAACATTAACAACAGACGTGGTACAGCCCTAACAGTAACAACAGACGTGGTAACAGCCCTAACAGTAACAACAGACGTGGTACAGCCCTAACAGTGCCAACAGACGTGGTACAGCCCTAACAGTAACAACAGACGTGGTAATAGCCCTAACAGTACCAACAGACGTGCGCCCCAATAACAGTAACAACAGACGTGGTACGCCCTAACAGTGCCAACAGACGTGGTACAGCCCCTAACAGTAACAACAGACGTGGTACAGCCCCAACAGTGCCAACAGACGTGGTACAGCCCTAACAGTAACAACAGACGTGGGTACAGCCCCCTAACAGTGCCAACAGACGTGGTGTACAGCCCTCAACAGTACCAACAGACGTACAGCCCTAACAGTGCCAACAGATCGGTACAGCCCTAACAGTAACAACAGACGTGGTACAGCCCTAACAGCACAACAGACGGTACAGCCCCAATGGTAACAACAGACGTGGTACAGCCCCAATGATTAACAACAGACGGTACAGCCCTAACAGTAACAGAAGTGGTACTCACCTAACAGTAACAACAGACGTGGTACAGCCCCAATAGTAACAACAGACGTGGTACAGCCCTAACAGTAACAACAGACGTGGTACAGCCCTAACAGTAACAACAGACGTGTACAGCCCTAACAGTAACAACAGATGTGGTACAGCCCCTAACAGTAACAAACAGACGTGGTACAGCCCTAATAGTAACAACAGACGTGGTACAGCCCTAACAGTAACAACAGACGTGGTACAGCCCTAACAGTAACAACAGACGTGGTACAGCCCCTAACAGTAACAACAGACGTGGTACAGCCCTAACAGTAACAACAGACAAGGTAACAGCCCTAACAGTAACAACAGACGTGGTACAGCCCTAACAGTAACAACAGACGTGGTACAGCCCTAACAGTAACAACAGAAGTGGTACTCACCCAACAGTAACAACAGACGTGGTACAGCCCTAACAGTAACAACAGACGGTACAGCCCTAACAGTAACAACAGACGTGGTACACAGCCCAACAGTAACAACAGACGTGGTACAGCCCTAACAGTAACAACAGACGTGGTACAGCCCTAACAGTAACAACAGACGTGGTAATACAGCCCTAACAGTAACAACAGACGTGGTACAGCCCTTAACAGTAACAACAGACGTGGTACAGCCCTAACAGTAACAACAGACAAGGTACAGCCCTTAACAGTAACAACAACAGACGTGGTACAGCCCTAACAGTAACAACACAGACAAGGTACAGCCCTAACAGTAACAACAGACGTGGTACAGCCCTAACAGTAACAACAGACGTGGTACAGCCCTAACAGTAACAGCAGACAAGGTACAGCCCTAACAGTAACAACAGACGTGGCAGGCAGCCCTAACAGTAACAACAGACGTGGTACAGCCCTAACAGTAACAACAGACGTGGTACAGCCCCAACAGTAACAACAGAAGTGGTATCACCCGAACAGTAACAACAGACGTGGTACAGCCCAACAGTAACAACAGACGTGGTACAGCCCTAACAGTAACAACAGACGTGGTACAGCCCTAACAGTAACAACAGACGTGGTACAGCCCTATCAGTAACAACAGACGTGGTACAGCCCTAACAGTAACAACAGACGTGGTACAGCCCCTAACAGTAACAACAACAGACGTGGTACAGCCCCTAACAGTAACAAATAGATGGGTACCAATTAACAGTAACAACAGATGTGGTACAAGCCCTAACAGTAACAACAGACGGTACAGCCTAACAGTAACAACAGACGTGGCATTGGCCTCAACAGTAACAACAGAAGTGGTACAGCCCTAACAGTAACAACAGACGTGGTACAGCCCTCAACAGTAACAACAGACGTGTACAGCCCTAACAGTAACAACAGACGTGGTACAGCCCTAACAGTAACAACAGACGTGGTACAGCCCTAACAGTAACAACAGAAGTGGTACTCACCTAACAGTGGGTGAAGGTGTACCCGTGGCGACGCAAGGCAACACAAGAGTTCCTCCCTCAGGTATGGTAACAGATCGTCTCTTGTCCTGGATGACGGGCCGGGTCATCTCGCCAGGCTCTGTACACAACCATCATTCACTCATCTCAGTAAAGGTTCATATTATCATTCCAAAGGTGACATGACACTATAAAGAGGTTATGTCAGGGGTTCAAAGGTGACATGACACTATAAAGAGGTTATGTCAGGGGTTCAAAGGTGACATGACACTATAAAGAGGTTATGTCAGGGGTTCAAAGGTGACATAACACTATAAAGAGGTTATGTCAGGGTTCAAAGGTGACATGACACTATAAAGAGGTTATGTCAGGGTTCAAAGGTGACATGACACTATAAAGAGGTTATGTCAGGGGTTCAAAGGTGACATGACACTATAAAGAGGTTATGTCAAGGGTTCAAAGGTGACATGACACTATAAAGAGGTTATGTTAGGTTCAAAGGTGACATGACACTATAAAGAGGTTATGTCAGGGGTCGGTACATGACACTATAGAGGTTATGTTAGGGGTTCAAAGGTGACATGACACTATAAAGAGGTTATGTTAGGGTTCAAAGGTGACATGACACTATAAAGAGGTTATGTCAGGGGTTCAAAGGTGACATGACACTATAAAGAGGTTATGTTAGGGTTCAAAGGTGACATGACACTATAAAGAGGTTATGTTAGGGGTTCAAAGGTGACATGACACTATAAAGAGGTTATGTCAGGGGTTCAAAGGTGACATGACACTATAAAGAGGTTATGTCAGGGGTTCAAAGGTGACATGACACTATAAAGAGGTTATGTCAGGGGTTCAAAGTGGGTTTGATACTGTTATGCAAGTGTGTGTGTGTGTGTGTGTGTGTGTTTAACAAGACAAGTAAAAATATCCACACATACCGTACTTGTTCCTAACCTAACCTAACCTAACCTAACCTAACCTAACCAAACCAAACCAAAACCAAACCAAACCTAACCTAACCTAACCTAACCTAACCTAACCTAACCTAACCTAACCTAACCTTTGAATTTTGCCGCGGACAGCAGCTAGTTTATTGTGCACTCCATTCTCACCCTGTGAGCGGTAGCACAAAGGGTGACAGAGTCGAGGCCCCAAAGGGTGTTTATCAGACCCCAGTGATTCTGATATAATGACAATAAATGTTACAGTATTTACAGTACATTGTTTGTTTACATCGGTACATAGAATGTTGATAAGGTGCTAGATGCCAAGTGTGGATACAGCCTTAGTGTATCAGCCATCTTGTCCTCAGAGATGAAGTGTTGTGCCATTTCACACACAGTGTGCTTGGACCTGTCCTTAAAGGTTCTATCTTCACACAGTCGAGGACGTAGTTAAGTGTGTGGCCATATGTATGGCCACACACTTTACATTTAGTTTTGTTTACATCTGCTTGAGGAACATACTGCCAAAGGTACTTATATCCTAACCTTAATCTAGCGGTTACAACATCTTGTAATCTAGTGATCTTGTTACTTGCTCCATATACATGTTTCACTTGATACATCTCATCATGGTAACCTATGGATCGACTAGTGCCTGTTTGCACTTGTCTGCTGGCTTCAAATTCACCAGAAAGCTCTTTTCTGATTACAGTTTTTAAGGTTCATTTTGACAGTCCGAGATCGTACTCAACATTGTCATTGTTGGACGCGAGTTTAGCTAAGGCATCAACTCTGTCATGCTCACTATGTGAGGGGGGATCCACAGCAGCTTGATCCTGATACCCCCGTCAACAAGACACATGTGCTTGTGTCTGGCTTCAGAGACAAGCGGGTAACACTCTGAGCTTAGGGTATCAAGAGCAAGTAGTGAGGATAAGGACTCTGATGATGAGACTGTCAGCGTCTTCAACAAGTTTCAGGGCTGTGAGTATGGTAAATAGTTCAGTTTGTAGAGTGGATGACCTGTTACT
>NW_024733147.1:0-7500 GCF_018991925.1 Homarus americanus | reverse complement strand
GCTCATCATACCTCTCATCATCAAATCCCCTGTACCCCCAAAAGTCCTATGGCGACGGACGAGTGGCGACGGGGACAGGCAGAGACGACTGACGGGAGTCTCTAGTCACAGCTCTGCACATGGGCGGCACAGATATGTTGGGCGTTTATGCACTGGGATCTAGGCAGCAGTGCAATCCGGTCTTGTCTGTGCGACTGAGCAGCCATTTCCGAGCCCTCTGCTCACTGGGGAGGGAGTAGAGAAGGTGCCTAAACATAGGGCAACCACACGCAGTAAGGACATCCTATACCTGAATCCAAGCAAAACAAACTATACAACTTATGGTCGCTGCATTGGAATGTCAGGACCCTTCTGGATACTGACATGAATGAGTGTCCTGAGAAAAGAACCTCCCTTGTGGCAAATGAGCTGGCTATCTATAACATCGACATAACAGCCATTAGTGAGTCCTGGCTCCCAGATGAGGGTCAACTCACAGAGGCTGGTCTGCTACACCTTCTTCTGGAAGAAGCCTGCTGCAAAGAGAAACCGCATTTATAAGTGGGGCTTTGCCATCTGCCAATGCATCCTGCACAGGCTAACTGAAATGCCTATTTGGGATCATAATGTCCAGGTCCAAAGGAATCACTCACGTCATAACTTTTTAATTAGTTGCATACGCCTCCAACACTGGATGCAGAGAATGGCCTCAAGGGAGGCGTTTTGTACCGAGCTCCCACAGAGACGATAAGGTTGTGCTTCTGGTGACTTCACTGCCAGGTTGGCAGAGATGCTGACATTTGGCAGGGAACCATAGGAGAAATGGACTAGGAAGTGTAATCCCAACGGCTATACTCGCAGGGTGCTGCACACAACCGCACTATCACCAATACCTTGTTTAGGCAGGCCGACAATTTCAAGGGTTCGTGGCAACACCCACGATCCAAACACTGGCATCTCATCATTGTCAGAGAAAGTGTTCGATGGGATGTCCTCATCACCCGAGCCATGTATGGCTCAGATCACTGTAACATTGATCATCGGCTCGTCAGAGCCAAGCTCTCACTTCACGTCGTCCCAAAACGGCGAAGGCAGCAAGCCTCCCTGATAGTTTTAACACGAAGAGCCTGGAGGATCCAGTGGCCATGACTTCAGAGAGCAGCTGGAACATGGGCTGATAAACTATCCGACAACAAACAACTTAAGTCCCAGTGCTGAATGGGGTATTCTCGACACTGTCATGACAAAAACTTGCAGGGACCCTCAGCCATATAGAAAGAATACACCAGGATTGTTTTGATGAAAATGACCCGGCAATTAATGTACTCGTTGACGATAAACGTGCTGCTTTATACTGGAAGAACAACCCTCAGTCTCGGACTAGGGCCAATTGCAAGAACAGTCGTGAGGTGTACGACGCCATTTACGATGACCTTCTTGCCCTGATCTTGTTTCAGTTATACCACCCTTTTGGAGCTCTGGAGAGATCTCGAAGTTTCGATATTTTGAGTACAGCACCAGCTAATAATTCCCACCAGGAAACTTGTTTCGAGACTCTCAGGCTTCGAAAAGTGCAGAATTCCATGTGTTAAAGGCAATATTGCTGAAAAAAGGCCAGGGCAAGAAGGTCATCGAAAATGGCGCCGTACATCCCATAACCGTTCTTGCAATTAAAGCTGATGATACCTTCTGCAAGAAGAAAGCGTCCGCCAGCGGAACTGCAATCTAAGAATGACTGGTTTATAAAAAAAATGCTTTGGAAACACAAAATTCGCAGATCAGCACAAGATGCGCGATTTTCAATTCCACTAAAACATTTTATATGCCAATCACTCGGCGCAGTCCCCTCCACTCATCAGGCGGTAACTCCCTAATTAACGACGAGAGGCCTCCTTCAGTGCTGGAAAGAGCATTACCATTCACTGCTCAACCGAAACACCGATGTGGATGTCCTGGCTATCCAGCAGGTCCCTCAGCATCCAGAACTGACCCACCTCAACTATCCTCCATCCCTGGATGAGGTAGTTACTGCCATCAAACAGATGAAAAATAACAAAGTCTCAAGGTCTGATGGAATCCCAGCCGATGTGTATAAATCAAGAGGTCTTCTGCTTACCAGCCGTCTCCACTCTCTCCTGGAGAATATATGGGAAAAAGAGGAAATCCCCTAAGCTGTTAAAGACGCCTCCATTTTCAATATTTATAAAAAACAAGGGAGGCCAGTCAGACTGTGGCAACTACCGCGGGATCTCGCTCCTGTCCGTAGCTGAATTATCGCCCGAGTCCTACTAAACAGACTACTACCTGAGGCAGAAAGCTTCCTCCCAGAATCTCAATGTGGCTTTAGATCATCACATGGCACCACTGACATGATCTTTGCAGCCCGTCAGATACAGGAAAAGTACCGAGAACAGCGTTGTGGCCTTTTAGATATTCATCGACCTAACCAAGGCTTTCGACTCAAGTTAACAGGGAAGCCCTCTGGTGGACCCTCAGCAGTGTCCACAAATTGCCCCAGTCTGAGTTTTTCCCATCCAAACGGCGGTTAAACAAGGGTGTGTACTGGCACCAACTCTCTTTTCCATTTCCTTGGCTTGCTTCCTTCCTTACTCATGCCAGTGCCAATTTAGCTGGACAGGTGGACATTGTGTTCCAGATGAAGGGCCTTTTCAACATAAGTCGACTCTAGGCAGGAACAAAGGTGTCGGCAGCTTCTATTACTGAGCTTTAGTATGCAGACGACCTCACCCTTGTCTCTCACACTGAATGCGACTAGTAGATCCTGAACACCTACACAGATGCGTATGCACACTTCGACCTTGAGGTGAATGGACGCAAGACTCGGATTCTCTTTCAGCCTGCCCCTGGTTCAGCCACTCCTCCACCATCCATCCAGCTTAACAGTACTACCCTCTCCAATGTTACCCACTTTCGGTACCTCGGCTCCCACCTGTCCACCACTGCGGACAACGATGAATAGATTCAGGCCCATTCAGCATCGGATCAGATGTGCATCTCAAGCCTTTGGCCAACGCCACACCTTGTCTTCAGCTGAAGGGAGCTGAAATATTCAAAGTTATACGTATATCGAGCAGTGATCTTCCTCACCCTGCTATATGGCAGCGAGACATGGGTCACATACAGGAGGACCACACGTCGTTCCATCCTCCGAGTTCGCTGGGAAGACGAAGAACAAATGCCAATATTCTCGCTGACACCGACTGTAGGAGCATCGAGTCTACCATTATCCATAAACAACTACGCTGGACTGGCCATGTTACCCCACTGGACAACAGTAGACTGACAAAGCAGCTACTTTACAGTCACCTAACGAATAGTAAAGGTAACGCTGGTGGGCAACTGAAGAGGTATAAGGATAGTCTTAGGACAAACCTGAAAAAGTGCTAAATCGACCCCTACTCACTGGAGACATTACTCCACACCGTAACGCTTGGAGGAGCAACACACGAGAAGATGTCAATGCTTTCGAGGTAGCCCGACTGGATTACGAGGTCAGACAAGCCAACGCCGGAAGAACTGCCGCCGCCTCCGCACTAGATGTAGCTCCCCACACGTACAACTTCTGTGAGGGGTGGCAGGAAAATGATGGGAGGAAATCACGGGAGTGACCACCACTACTACCACCACGACTAACATCACCACAACCACCAACACCACCAATATCATACCATTACCCTCTCACCACCACCACCATCACCACCATCATCATCATCACCGCCATCATTGCCACTACCACCACCATCATCACCACCGCCATCACCACTATCACCACCATCACCACCACCTTCACCAGTGCCGGGCTCTTCCTGACAGCGGCACAGTGCCTCTGATATGAAGACTGACGCTCCCTCTCTGATAATATGATATTGGCCGTCAAGAACCACGCGCGACACAGCCCTCCACCGAGCGTGTGTTTGTCTGCCCTGCCTCCTCTCCTGCCCCTCCCATCACTGGGTTTTAGTTGGTGTCACTGAGGGACGCGTTTGTCAAGTCGGGAAGGAAGGAGAGGGGAGAGCAGGCTGAAGCGGGGTAAGGGAGGAGAGCAAGGCGGTCAGCCCGCTCCCTCCCTTACCTCCTCTAAATTTCTCCAAGCCGAACTATAACTCCTTCCTCCACCTCAATCTTTCAATCTTCTTTCTCTACAAAAAAGGAAGACAGGAGGGAAGGGAGGGGGAGGGAAGAGAGAATGGAGGGAATAAATGAGGGAGAGGGGAAGTGAGAGGCAGGAAAAATTGTAGAGAACGATGCTGACAATTGGTTGGGAACATGAGAGAGAATTGTGTGTGTGTCGGTGATGGAGAATACTGTGTGTGGGAAGGTCTCAGTCTCTCTCTCTCTCTCTCTCTCTTTAGATTAGCTTACGTTAGGTTAGTTAGGGTTATGAGGTTTAGGTTAGGGTTAGTACACGTAAACAAATTTTTCTTCACTATAAGAGTAATGTGTTCTAGGAATGTGCCACTGACAACTGCTGTGATGGAGGGTGCTGCAGTGCCATATACAGGCGTCCCGGGAGGGTGGATATGTGGCTCTGTGGGAGGGTGGTGTGCTCTGTGTCCGGGGAGGGTGGATATGTGGGCCTGTGGGTCCGGGAGGTTGGTATGTGGCTCTGTGGTCCGGGAGGGTTGATATGTGTGGCTCTGTGGTCCGGGAGGTTGATATGTGGCTCTGTGGTCCGGGAGGGTGGTTGTGGCTCTGTGGCCGAGGGTTGGGATGTGTGGCTCTGTGGTCCGGGAGGGTTGTGTATGTGTGGCTCTGTGGTCCGGGAGGGTTGATATGTGTGGCTCTGTGGTCCGGGAGGGGGTGTGTGGCTCTGTGGTCCGGGAGGGGTGGTATGTGTGGCTCTGTGGTCCGGGAGGGTTGGTGTGTGGCTCTGTGGTCCGGGAGGGGTGGCATGTGTGGCTCTTGGTCAGGGAGGGTTGGTATGTGTGGCTCTGTGGCCCGGGAGGTTGGTATGTGTGGCTCTGTGGTCCGGGAGGGTTGGTATGTGTGGTTCTGTGGTCGGGAGGTTGGTATGTGGCTCTGTGGTCAGGGAGGGTTGGGTAGTGGCTCTGTGGTCCGGGAGGGTTGGTATGTGTGGCTCTGGGTCCGGGAGGGTTGGTATGTGTGGCTCTGTGGTCCGGGGGGTCGTA
Source organism: Homarus americanus (assembly GCF_018991925.1). Lineage (NCBI taxonomy): Eukaryota > Metazoa > Arthropoda > Malacostraca > Decapoda > Nephropidae > Homarus > Homarus americanus. Next base: position 2,371 of record NW_024733147.1, on the reverse strand, counting down.
TGTGTGATCTGTGGTTCGGGAGGGTTGTATGTGTGTGGCTCTGTGGTCCGGGAGGGTTGGTATGTGTGGCCTGTGGTCCGGGAGGGTTGATATGTGTGGCTCTGTGGTCCGGGAGGGTTGGTATGTGTGTGGCTCTGTGGTCAGGGAGGGTTGTATGTGTGGCTCTGTGGTCCAGGAGGTTGTATGTGTGGCTCTGTGGTCCGGGAGGGTTGGTGTGGCTCTGTGGCCCGGGAGGTTGGTATGTGTGGCTCTGTGGCCTGACTGATCCTACTTACATTTGTAATGCACACACACACACACACAACAACACACACACACACACACACACACACACACACACACACACACACACACACACACACACACACAAAGAGTCAAAAACACTTCATTCTTCCTTGAGTAGACAGGTGTGTGAGTTATGGTAGTGATGATGTGGCAGGTGTGTGTGTGAGTAGTGGTAGTGATGCTGTAACAGGTGTGTGAGTTGGTGGTAGTGGATGATGTGGCAGGTGTGTGTAGTAGGGTGGTAGGATGCTGTAACAGGTGTGAGTGGTAGTGATGATGTGGCAGGTGTGTGAGTGTAGTGATGCTGTAACAGGTGTGTGAGTAGTAGTCGTGATATATACAGGTGTGTGAGTTATGGTAGTGATGATGTGGCAGGGTGTGGTAGTGAAGATGCTGTAACAGGTGTGTGAGTTATGGTAGTGATGATGTGGCAGGTGTGTGGTAGTGGTAGTGATGCTGTAACAGGTGTGTGAGTAGTAGTCGTGATGATGTGACAGGTGTGTGGAGTTATGGTAGTGATGATGTTACAGTTGTGTGAGTAGTGGTAGTGATGCTGTAACAGGTGTGTGAGTAGTAGTCGTGATGATATGACAGGTGTGTGAGTTATGGTAGTGATGATGTTACAGGTGTGTGAGTAGTGGTAGTGATGCTGTAACAGGTGTGTGAGTAGTAGTCGTGATGATATGACAGGTGTGCGAGTTATGGTAGTGATGATGTTACAGGTGTGTGTGAGTAGTGGTAGTGATGCTGTAACAGGTGTGTGAGTATAGTCGTGATGATATGACAGGTGTGTGAGTTATGGTAGTGATGATGTTACAGGTGTGTGAGTAGTGGTAGTGATGCTGTAACAGGTGTGTGAGTAGTAGTCGTGATGATATGACAGGTGTGCAGTTATGGTAGTGATGATGTTACAGGTGTGTGAGTAGTGGTAGTGATGCTGTAACAGGTGTGTGAGTAGTAGTCGTGATGATATGACAGGTGTGTGAGTTATGGTAGTGATGATGTTACAGGTGTGTGAGTAGTGGTAGTGATGCTGTAACAGGTGTGTGAGTAGTGGTGTTTATGTGACAGGTGTGTGATTAGTGGTGGTGATGATGTGACAGGTGTGTGAGTAGTGTGCTGCTGTAACAGGTGTGTGAGTAGTGGTGTTTATGTGACAGGTGTGTGATTAGTGGTGGTGATGATGTGACAGGTGTGTGAGTAGTGGTGGTGATGTAGCAGGTGTGTGAGTAGTAGTTGTTGTGATATGACAGGTGTGTGAGTAGTAGTTGTGGTGATGTGACAGGTGTGTGAGTAGTAGGGTGATGTGGCAGGTGTGTTGGGTTTCATATGTGCCTTCGTCGACACCTCTCTCTCCATCTGAGGTGAGAGAGACGTTTCCCTGTATCACCCCCCTGAGTCAGCCAGGTCCTCCCAGGTCCTCAGGTCCTCCCAGGTCACTCCCAGGTCACTCCCAGGTCACTCCCAGGTCCTCCAGGTCACTCCAGGTCCTCCAGGTCACTCCCAGGTCCTCCAGGTCCTCCCAGGTCACTCCCAGGTCCTCCAGGTCACTCAGGTCACTCCAGGTCACTCCAGGTCACTCAGGTCCTCAGGTCACTCCCAGGTCCTCCCAGGTCACTCCCAGGTCACTCCAGGTCCTCCAGGTCACTCAGGTCACTCCCAGGTCACTCAGGTCCTCCAGGTCACTCCCAGGTCCCCCCAACACACCAGTACACATACATAAGTAATAATGCTTTTACCTCAACATGCCGCCTCTATATACCTGACTCATTCTTATTGTATATATGACTTATTGCTGCATATATGACCTATTACTGTATATATATGACTTATTGCTGTATGTATGACCTATTACTGTATATATATGACTTATTGCTGCATATATGACCTATTACTGTATATATATGACTTATTGCTGTATGTATGACCTATTACTGTATATATATGACTTATTGCTGTATGTATGACCTATTACTGTATATATATGACTTATTGCTGCATATATGACCTATTACTGTATATATATGACTTATGCTGTATGTATGACCTATTACTGTATATATATGACTTATTGCTGCATATATAA
>NW_024733146.1:0-11155 GCF_018991925.1 Homarus americanus | reverse complement strand
GATCCATTGAATTCTTGTGTCCGTGTCCGTGATAATAATAATATTAGAGTATAATGAAAGGACTTATATTGAGTTGTCTCTCAGGTTTTCATTCGACTGTATAAGTTTATCACAGTAAGCAGTCTACTGTGTTATCATCCATACATACAAAGCTGTAGCGAGACTGCTGGAGTTATGCTGCATCACATTAATGCAGCATGCAGCATAATGCGACCTCCTCTCCCTCTCTCCCCGACATGACAGCATAATGCAGCTCCCTCTCCCTCCCTCCCCAACATGATAGCATAATGCAGCTCCCTCTCCCTCCCTCCCCTGCATGACAGCATAATGCAGCTCCCTCTCCCTCCCTCTCCAGCATGACAGCATAATGCAGCTCCCTCTCCCTCCCTCCCCATCATGACAGCATAATGCAGCTCCCTCTCCCTCCCTCCCCAGCATGAGAGCATAATACAGCTCCCTCTCCCTCCCTCCCCAGCATGACAGCACCCTGAAGTTCCTTAATGAGTTGGGCTCCAGACTTATTGAAACTACCAGAGACTCCAGGGCATCGAGCTACTATTTAAAAGAGAACCAACTGGGAGAAGATGGTAAGGGAAGGCGAAAGACTTCAGGTCGATTTTAGATTTTTACAGAACTTAATTTTGTTGGGACACAAAGACAGGCTGGAAGGGTGAGGTATGAGGATCTGGCAGGGTGAGGTATGAGGATCTGGTAGGGTGGAATATGAGGGACTGGAATGGTAGGGTATGAGGGATTTACAGGGTAGGGTATGAGGGGCTAACAGGGTAGGGTATGAGGAACTAGTAGGGTAGGATATGAGGACTGGCAGGGTTTGGCATAAGAGACTAACAAGACTGGGTAGAAGGGTGTGACAATCTCCTCTTCTACACTAATCACGCCACACGTTCTCCCTAAGTCATCAAAAATATACATTTGTCATGGTGTTCAAAAATTCCTCTTTTACCAACACAAGCTCTCGTTCTTGTAGCCATTGTGATTTAGGCTGAAGGGATAGAGAGATATGGTGAAGGAAGTAGGAACAGATAAAGAGAATAACGGACATAGATACGAGGATATAATAATTGTGGAAGGGGAAGGAAAGAGGAGGTGGAGATAATGGTAGAGGAAGCAGGGAAGGAGAGTAGGGGAGAGAGAGTGATGATATATTAAGGTTAATAGAGACAAGGGGGGATAGGATAGGTAAAGAGGATACGACAGGGCAGATTTAATCTAATTTCATGGGTAAGAGATGGCAGGAGACCTAGTGAGGGAGTGAGTGGGACAACCATTGATCGTGATCACACCCCAGTCCACAATATCGTGCACACAAGATAGAGTCAAAGGAACAGAGGGAACATATTCGGTTTGTTGTCGAACACTTGAATCAAAGGAGCAATAAGTTATTACTGAGTCACTGCACGTTGACTACATATTATAGTGTTTGTAAAGATCTTTCTTGTTACACTGGTCGGGAACATCAGATAGCGACCGTACCTGAGCTGTGGCCCATATCTACAGAACCTCGACCATATTAGTTGGTAAAATTGTCTTCGTTTTCTTTGGTGAGTGATCGTGTATTTCCAGATGTAATAACGTAAATGTGTTCAGTGTCTCCAGCAGGACTCGGCTGTACTCCCTTATTGCTGGGACCTCTATCAGTCTGTCTCCACGAATATTAATAAGACCCGTTTCAACTTCTCTACAAACTTTAAGAGCGTTCGGTCGAGGAGTTCAGGTACGAAAAAAGTATGTAAAGTGAGAATAAATTAACACGAGGCCAGTCAGTGTATCAAAACAAGGTCGGGCCCACATCAACTGGCAATATAATCACATAAGGCGGATCATGACGATAACACATTTGTGCTTATTGTTTCATCAAAGTACTTAGGCAACATGTTAAATCTATTGTTTGTGTGAAAGTAAAAGAAGAAGCTGTACAGGTTGATCCACAGTTCCTGTTTCAACATCTAACAAAAGCATCGGGGAGAGTGTAAGGTAGGTGAGTAGTGTAACCACCCGCTGTACTCTCAAGGGTCTGGCATAAGAAACACCTTATGGACTATGTGCTGCACACTGCTGCATCACATTAACCACTAGGAGTTGTAAACACACACTCCATAAGTGCCTTTATGGAGGAGACCGATGAATTTCAAATTGAACACTGCGACTCCTGTTGTCTCGGTCGGTTCGTCAAAATCCTTTGCCTGTTGTGTCATATCGTCTAACACAAAATCGTAAACATAATTTTTGGAGCGTATCTACATCTTACAGCATGATGACACTAAATGGCCGCCTTAAAATGTTATTCTCAAAGATTTAATTATCCAATGAAGAAATTCACCCACTAAAATTTAAAATCACGTTGAAGATAAACTCGTTAAGTTTTATACTATAATGGAAATTAAAGTTCACTCATTCCCTCTCTTGGGCAGAAATTATAATTTATGTTCTTATTTTAGAACAGTCTTGGCTGTTTTTAGGTCCTGCTATGGTTACTGTCTGAGTCACAATCAACCTCGCTCGGCATCATCTATTTCAATTTGGCGCAGTTCATGTTGGTGTATTTCATGTTGGTGTATTTCATGTTGGTGTATTTCATGTTGGTGTATTTCATGTTGGTGTATTTCATGTTGGTGTATTTCATGTTGGTGTATTTCATGTTGGTGATCACCTGCCACCCACCAGAGACTTGGGAAGGTTAGAAATAGTATCATCTCTGTGTTTTATGACGTCTTCGAGGTTTATTTCTTCACCTCACCTCCTGAACCACATCCTCAAGACGGACCCTTTCTTACCCCTGGTCGTCTTCTTAGCTAGTCAGGCTTATTTACATTCTTCTCTCACAGCGCTGCACCCCCTGGCGAGAAACTCTCCTCATTTCTTCTAAACTTTTAGAGAAGTAAAGTTTATTCTCAACTGGTTGTACAGATGAAACGTCACAACTTCTTGATACCTTTGCTTTGTGATTATAATACCAATGTGTCTGAGTCGTGTATTTGTTTATAAACGTAATGTAATGATATTTACTCAAGAGGCACTAAAGACATTATAAATGCTGGATATTATAAATTATCTGCAACACTTGAATCACTTGAATCAGGAGTGAGAAAATTAAATTAAAACAAAAAAGAATTGTAAGTGAATAAAATATCGAAATCCTTGAAAAAACTAAATTTCTTAAAAACAGTAATGAACTAAGACAGCAGTGGAAGGTAAGGAGATTGGTGGAAAAGAAAGGGGATCGAAGGAGGGAGGTGAAAGGGGGGAAAATGGAGGGGTAAAATAAAGGGGAGAGGAAGATGAAGGGGGAAGATGAAGGGAGTAGAAATGAATGGGGGTGATGGAAGGGAGGAAGAAGGGAGGGAAGATGAAGGGGTAAGATGGAGGAGAAAGACGATGGGGAGAAGAAGATGAAGGAGAAGATGAAAGGTGGAAGATGAAAGGCAGGAAGCGAAAGTGCAAAATAGATCGGCAAGAGACACAGTTGTACCAGAGGTGGTAAAAATATACACCAGGAAGGAATCGGGTGTGGCAATGTAATACACTCTCTCTCTCTCTCTCTCTCTATTATGTTGCTCAAATTTCTCTCTCTTTTTCCAAAAATACAAAACTCAACTTAATAAAGGCAACAAATGTACTGTACTATGACTGCCAGTGTATTACAGCATCAACATTATTATATAAGAGTATATATTATACTTAAGCCCCCCCCCCAAGGTATCGCCGGGATGGTTAATCTTCAGGTGGGATACGCTGGGCGGCGAGGGGAGTGACAATCTACCTGTGCCATTAAGGTTTCTGTTACCTTTTCCTGGGGCGACACTTTTGGTGAGTTATTATAAAAAAGAGACTCACTTTATACAATATATGAAAAAATAACACCACCATTTAACTTGCACAAATTAACACACATTACAATACTGAATGCCTAACTAGCTTAGCTCCCCCCACCCCCAGCCTCCCTTGAGCGAGCAGGAGCGTGCTGTGTATGGCCACCACCTCAACCAATCACCTCGACTCAGCTAGGTGGACAGCCCACCTGCTATTACTCCCTACTACTTTACTTCCCGTTTCTCTTCTTTCCTTCTCTCTTTCCTCTCCTCTCTCATGGCAAAGTCATTTCCCACTTTACTTCATCATCGTTACTCAGTAAGACAACAGTAGACCACGACTCTTACCACTGTACCTGCCTGACTCTGGTGTTACCTGTACTGTGTTAATTGGCTTGAAGAACATACAACTCTAAAACGTGATATGAATTGTTAATGTTGTCATAGGAAGATGAACTAGACAAAAAACGACCTTTATAACTAAATGTCAGACCAAATACTGTCAAGAGGTGTGAACAGCTTCCATATGGAGAGGATCTTTAATTGAAGTCTAATGTGTCACTTCAGGCAATAACTCTGTGGGGTGGACACATCGACAACACAAGAGTGACCGACATATAAACACTTCCGAGACAACGATAACTAATGACTATTTTTGTTTGTCCTTTCAGAACAAAGTTCACTCTTGGGATTATCTCTCATAAACGAAGCATCACCAAGCACAAGCACCACACACCTGTATAGGCCTTCAGTATCGTCAACCAGCAACTGTCTATATGATAAAAGTCCAGACAAAACCTTGCTTTTACTTTAACCCGAAATAAACATCGACAGGTTTATTATAAATAATTATGACGACAGTAAGTCTTCAAGGTTCAAGTGTCCTTATTTCCTGCCAATGGTTCCAGGAAAACCTTAAAACTTACAATTAATAAATAATTAAAGATTTTTGTTTCTTGTATCTATATATATATAAAACAAAGAAGTATGTATGTTTGTTTGTGTGTTTGTGTGTCCGCACGAGAATCTCGGAACTACTATACCGATCTGTAGTGATGATGGATGGTGTTATATGTAGTGATGGTGGATGGTGTTATATGTAGTGATGATGGATGATGTTATATGTACTGATGATGGATGTTATATGTAGTGATGATGGATGATGTTATATGTAGTGATGATGGGTGGTGTTATATGCAGGATGGCGGATGGTGTTATGGGCGAGTGACGATGACGATGCTATATGAGGATGATGGGTGGTAAAGTTATATGCACGATGATGGGTAACAGTATGAAAGATGATGGGTGAAGTGATATGCAGGATGATGGGTAAAAATATATGTAAATGACGATGGCAGGTTATATGCAGGATGATGGGTGGTGTTATATGTAGTGATGATGGGTAAAAGCTATATGTAGTGGATGATGGGTAAAAAGCAGGCGCAGGATGATGGATGATGTTATATGTAGTGAACATGGGTATGTTGTTATATGCAGGATGATGGGGTGGTAAGCAGGCGAGGATGATGGGTGGTGTTATATGGTGATGATGTGGGTGAAGTTATGTAGTGATGATGGGTGGTGTTATATGTAGTGATGATCTATCTTCTATCGATATAAAACAAAGAAGTATGTCTGTTTGTTTGTGTGTGTGTGTGTGTTTGTTTGTGTGTTCGCACGAGAATCTCGGAAACTACTTTACCGATCTGTAGTGATGATGGATGGTGTTATATGTAGTGATGATGGATGGTGTTATATGTAATGATGATGGATGGTGTTATATGTAGTGATGATGGATGATGTTATATGTAGTGATGATGGATGATGTTATATGTGTTATAAGTGTTTACATAACATGGTAGATATTACTGAGCCTTCATCAGGGGTTGGTGCCTCCCTCCAGGTTCCCAGAGGTACAACTATTGGCGACATTTTCTTATTCGATGGCAGCAGTTAAGTTAAATTCATTTGTTGGGAGGTACAGACAGAGTGTAAGTAGCTGTGGAAGTTTCGCGCTCCCTGATGTCGCCCAAATTGTCATAATTGAAGGTAACTGACTTGGCAACGGTAGTGCGCACGTTGGTCTTCTTAAGGATAGAGGCGGGGTGTTGGTCGGCAACACTGGACAGAACTATGAACTCAGCAGCTTGGCGGTCAAGGTTGTTCAAGGTACCATGGGCACTGTAGTAGTTATCTTCCAGCTTGTTAGATGATTTTCGGCTGCGGCCAATGCTGTCACCATCCAATCGTCCAACAGCCTTATCACAGGAGGCTTCGTCAAAGTATCGGATGTATGCGAAGCCATAGTGTTCATTTTTGTTGTCTTTTGCGGGCATCACAAATAGGTCGATCTGTCCACATTCCTCAAACAATGGTCGAATCTGCTTAGGGGCCACACCAGGGTAGATGTTTGTTGCAACCACCACGAAGCTGGTGTCGAAGTCTACAACGAAATCCTTGCAAGCCTTCACCTCCACCTCAGACACCTTCGATACAGTGCGTTGGAACACCATTGTGATTTACTGACACTAACAGCTCTCTCACTGAGGTCAAATCAAAATTTGACCATACAGAAAGAATTACGATTTAATAAGGTTGGAATTTAAAGAAATTGACATCAAAATGAAGCTGTTTATCACTATAGTGTTGAGGACTGGTGTTTGTAAAGATGATGGATGGTGTTATAATATGTAGTGATGATGGATGGTGTTATATGTAGTGATGAAGGATGGCGTTATATGTAGTAATGATGGATGGTGTTATATGTAGTGATGATAGGAGGGTAATATATGTAGTGATGATGGATGGTGTTATATATAGTGATGATGCATGATGATATATGTAGTGATGATTGTTGGTGTTATATGTAGTGATGCTGGAAGGTGTTACATGTAGTGATGATGGATAGAGTTATATGTAGTGATGATGGATGATGTTATATGTAGTGATGATGGGTGGTGTTATATGTAGTGATGTTGGATGGTGTTATATGTAGTGATGATGGATGATGTTATATGTAGTGATGATGGGTAGTGTTATATGTAGTGATGATTGGTGGTGTTATATGTAGTGATGATGGGTGGTGTTATATGTAGTGATGATGGGTGGTGTTATATGTAGTGATGATGGGTGGTGTTATATGTAGTGATGATCTATCTTCTATCGATATAAAACAAAGAAGTATGTCTGTTTGTTTGTGTGTGTGTGTGTGTTTGTTTGTGTGTCCGCACGAGAATCTCGGAAACTACTTTACCGATCTGTAGTGATGATGGATGGTGTTATATGTAGTGATGATGGATGGTGTAATATGTAGTGATGATGGATGGTGTTATATGTAGTGATGATGGATGGTGTTATATGTAGTGATGATGGATGATGTTATATGTGCTATAAGTGTTTAAATAACATGGTAGATATTACTGAGCCTTCATCAGGGTTGGTGCCTCCCTCCAGGTTCCCAGAGGTACAACTATTGGTGACATTTTCTTATTCGATGGCAGCAGTTGAGTTAGATTCATTGGTTGGGAGGTACAGACAGAGTGTAAGTAGCTGTGGAAGTTTCGCGCTCCCTGATGTCGCCCAAATTGTCATAATTGAAGGTAACTGACTTGGCAACGGTAGTGCGCACGTTGGTCTTCTTAAGGATAGAGGCGGGGTGTTGGTCGGCAACACTGGACAGAACTATGAACTCAGCAGCTTGGCGGTCAAGGTTGTTCTAGGTACCATGGGCACTGTAGTAGTTAACTTCCAGCTTGTTAGATGATTTTCGGCTGCGGCCAATGCTGTCACCATCCAATCGTCCAACAGCCTTATCACAGGAGGCTTCGTCAAAGTATCGGATGTATGCGAAGCCATAGTGTTCATTTTTGTTGTCTTTTGCGGGCATCACAAATAGGTCGACCTGTCCACATTCCTCAAACAATGGTCGAATCTGCTTAGGGGCCACACCAGGGTAGATGTTTGTTGCAACCACCACAAAGCTGGTGTCGAAGTCTACAACGAAATCCTTGCAAGCCTTCACCTCCACCTCAGACACCTTCGATACAGTGCGTCGGAACACCATTGTGATGTACTGACACTAACAGCTCTCTCACTGAGGTCAAATCAAAATTTGACCATACAGAAAGAATTACGGTTTAATAAGGTTGGAATTTAAAGAAATTGACAACAAAATGAAGCTCTGTTTATCACTATAGTGTTGAGGACTGGTGTTTGTAGAGATGATGGATGGTGTTATAATATGTAGTGATGATGGATGGTGTTATATGGAGTGATGAAGGATGGCGTTATATGTAGTAATGATGGATGGTGTTATATGTAGTGATGATAGGAGGGTAATATATGTAGTGATGATGGATGGTGTTATATATAGTGATGATGCATGATGATATATGTAGTGATGATGGTTGGTGTTATATGTAGTGATGCTGGATGGTGTTATATGTAGTGATGATGGATAGAGTTATATGTAGTGATGATGGATGATGTTATATGTAGTGATGATGGGTGGTGTTATATGTAGTGATGTTGGATGGTGTTATATGTAGTGATGATGGATGACATTATAGGTAGTGATGATAGGATGGTTCTATATGTAGTGATGGATGGTGTTATATGTAGTGATGATGGATGATGTTATATGTAGTGATGATAGGACGGCTTTATGGCGATGATGATAGAGTTAAGGCGGTGATGATGGATGATGTTATATGTAGTGATGATGGGTGTTACATGGTGATGCTGATGGGTGTTATATGGTGATGATGGAGGTAAGGCGTAGTGGATGCTGAACGACATTGGCGCGGTGATGATAGGGACGGTCTTATGCAGTGATGATGATGAATTAGCGCCGGTGATTGATGATGGTGTTACATGGGTGATGAGGCCGATCCATATGCAGACGATGGCTGGTGCTATATGGTGACGATGGATAGAGCGGTGATGACGATGATGCTATATGGTGATGATGGGCGGCGCTATATGCAGTGATGATGATTGCGCTATGGGCGAAAGATTAATGATGGTGCCATATGGTACGATGGCTGGTGCTATACGGTGATGATGGATGGTTATATGCAGGATGATAAGAAAATATATGGCGATGATGGATAGTGTTATATAAAGTGATGATGATGGATGGTGTTATATGTAGTGATGATGGATGATGTTATATGTAGTGATGATGGGTGGTGTTATATGTAGTGATGTTGGATGGTGTTATATGTAGTGATGATAGATGATATTATATGTAGTGATGATAGGTTGGTTTTATATGTAGTGATGATGGATGGTGTTAAATGTAGTGATGATGGATAGTGTTATATGTAGTGATGATGGATAGTGTTATATAAAGTGATGATGATGGATGTTGTTATATGTAGTGATGATGGATGTTGTTATATGTAGTGATGAAGGATGGTGTTAGTGAAGATTGTGAAGTGAGATGTAGTGAAGTTTGTGAAGTGACATGTAGTGAAGATTGTGAAGTGAGATGTAGTGAAAATTGTGAAGTGAGATGTAGTGAAGATTGTGAAGTGAGATGTAGTGAAGATTGTGAAGTGAGATGTAGTGAAGATTGTGAAGTGAGATGTAAAAATTGTGAAGTGAGATGTGAAAATTGTAAAGTGAGATGTAGTGAAGATTGTGAAGTGAGATGTAGTGAAGATTGTGAAGGGAGATGTAGTGAAGATTGTGAATTAAGATGTGGTAAAGATTGTGAAGTGAGATGTAGTGAAGATTGTGAAGTAAGATGTGGTAAAGATTGTGAAGTGAGATGTTGTGAAGATTGTGAAGGGAGATGTAGTGAAGATTGTGAAGTAAGATGTGGTAAAGATTGTGAAGTGAGATGTAGTGAAGATTGTGAAGTGAGATGTAGTGAAGATTGTGAAGTGAGATGTAGTGAAGATTGTGAAGTGAGATGTAGTGAAGATTGTGAAGTGAGATGTAGTGAAGATTGTGAAGTGAGATGTAGTAAAAATTGTGAAGTGAGATGTGGTGAAGATTGTGAAGTGAGATGTAGTGAAGATTGTGAAGTTAGATGTAGTGAAGATTGTGAAGTGAGATGTGGGGAAGATTGTGAAGTGAGATGTAGTGAAGATTGTGAAGTGAGATGTAGTGAAGATTGTGAAGCGAGATGTGGTGAAGATTGTAAAGTGAGATGTAGTGAAGATTGTGAAGTGAGATGATGTGAAGATTGTGAAGTGAGATGTAGTGAAGATTGTGAAGTGAGATGTGGTGAAGATTGTGGAGTGAGATGTAGTGAAGATTGTGAAGTGAGATGTAGTGAAGATTGTGAAGTGAGATGTAGTGAAGATTGTGAAGTGAGATGTAGTGAAGATTGTGAAGTGAGATGTAAAAATTGTGAAGTGAGATGTGAAAACTGTAAAGTGAGATGTAGTGAAGATTGTGAAGTGAGATGTAGTGAAGATTGTGAATGGAGATGTAGTGAAGATTGTGAATTCAGATGTGGTAAAGATTGTGAAGTGAGATGTAGTGAAGATTGTGAAGTAAGATGTAGTGAAGATTGAGAAGTGAGATGTGGTGAAGATTGTGAAGTGAGATGTAGTGAAGATTGTGAAGTGAGATGTAATGAAGATTGTGAAGTGAGATGTAGTGAAGATTGTGTAGTGAGATGTAGTGAAGATTGTGAAGTGAGATGTAGTGAAGATTGTGAAGTGAGATGTGGTGAAGATTGTGAAGTGAGATGTAGTGAAGAACTGTAGTAATTAAGGTTAAACGAACGCGGGTTATTCTGTAGTGTATCCGTGTCTTGTTAACGTGGAACCAACATGGCGGTGGTTCTCAATATAGATACGTTATTTTGTCGGGAATTTCTGTCAAAACAAAATATGAATCAACCATATTTAGCCTAAATTAACCTAGCGGCTTTATTATATATTCTAAGATGTTTAAGTTGGATAGATCAGATCAGGTTAGGTTAAGTCAGGTTGGGTTAGGTTAGGTTAGTTTTGTTAATTTTGCCACTTAGAGGCTAGTTTATTGTGCCCCCATACTCATCCTGTGAGCGGTAGCGCAAAGAGATTACAAAGTGGTGTAAGATGAGGTAGGTGGTTAAGTTAAGTTTCAATAGGTTAGGTTAGATTATGTCAGGTTGGGATAAGTTAGATTAGGTAGGTAATAAGTAGATAGATTACAGTAGGTAGGTGGGAAAGTTAGGTTTGATTAGGTTAGCTTATGTCAGACGGGGATGTTAGGTTAGATTATGTCAGGTTAGGTAAGATTATGTCAGGTTAGGTTAGATTATGTCAGGTTAGGTTAGATTATGTCAGGTTAGGTTAGATTATGTCAGGTTAGGTTAGATTATG
>NW_024733145.1:0-47490 GCF_018991925.1 Homarus americanus | reverse complement strand
TGATAAATCAATGCTCTTGAGGCGTTTTCTACCAGAGATCGTACAGTTATCTCTGCAGTAAACCTCACCACAAGTCATCGATCACTTTGACTGCTGGAGGCTGTCGTCATCGTACGTCAGGCACTCACACCCACACACACATGCCACCTCAAGAAGCGGGTCAGAGGGGTAGGGAGGAGAGGCCATCGGTCCATCAGTCATCGCTCTCTCACACACACACACACACACAGACACATGTCAAGAGCCACGCGGGTGATCTTGTCTATAAAGAAACTGACTGATTGACTGACTTACTGTACGTGAGTCGTCGTAGGAGTGGCTTCCTCTAACGGGGAAGCGACGATATGTTTGCAATAATTTTGTCCTCAGATTTCATGGCGTTTTTTTATTCACCTAAGAGAAACAACATTGTAAAAAAAAATATAGTAGTTTAATATACAAGATTTTTCTTTGATGAGGTTAGAATTACCGAATAACAAGGTCGCTCGGTCATCAAAGGTTAACTATCGTCTAACTAGTCTTATTAACCTTATTCCAGACCATAGACAGACATGCCACCACGACGACACGACATGGTACATCAACAGTCACCTCACAAAGTCCCAGCTGCCCTAGCCATTTCCAGTCACCTGGCCAGTTCCAGTTATTCCTGGCCAGTTCCAGTTATTCTCACAGTTTCTTAGTCATTCCTGGCCAGTTTCACTCACCTTGGCCAGTTCCAGTCATTCCGCTGCTTCCCCACTCACTCCCTGGCCAGTTCCAGTCATTCTTGGCCAGTTCCAGTCATTCCTTGGCCAGTTTTAATTCACTCTGGCCAAATTCCCAGCCTACTCCCTGGCCATCCACGACTACACTGCTTTACGCTACTTTAATGGCATATGTGTGCCCTGCTTATCTGTGTAACGGGGTTTGTTGTCTTCAATTTTATCTTCTGAAAGCATAATTCATTGTCTTAGTATTATGGTATAGGTGTTTACGTATGACAATTGAAGTAGACAGTTTGTTTTTATTTGTTTTATTGAGTTTATTATTGGTGCTTTATGTTATGTTACATGGATGTTGTTATATCACACACACACACACACACACACACACACACACACACACACACACACACACAGACACACACAAACCACTTGCTGATTTTGAGACTATTAACTTTATTAGTTTTAAGTGACTCATCGTCCTTCTTCTCCTCTTCCTCCTCCTCCTTTCTTCCTCCTCCTTCTCCTCCTTTTCTTTACCTCTTCTCCTCCTTTTTACTAATAATTATATATCTACCTCCTTTATCACGCTCCTTCATCTATTCTATTTTTATCATCTTCACTGTTTCCAATTCCTCTTTATCATCAGTTGGGCTATTCTTATTCGTTTCATTATCGTTCTTGTTATTTGTCTCTGTTGCCAGGAGTTTCTCTTGTTTACTCTTCTTCATCATCTCCCCTTTCTATAACTGTAAATTTGGAAAGGGTGGGAAAGGAGTGAAGGAGAGAGAGGCGGAGAGGAGGGTGGACAGGAGAAAGGGAGAGAGAGAGAAGGGGGAAGAAGGAAGATAGAGAGAACCAAATGAGTCATAAAAAGAGAACATGAAGGAGAGGTTTAGGATATCATGAAGGAGGCAAAAGGGAGATTAGTGATGAAAGGGGAAGAAGGAAGGTAGATTTATACCAGTTGAAGGGAGATTACGGGGACGCAGGGAAAACAGAAATTTACGGTTAGCAGATTAGGCGTTGGTGGGTTGATAGTATGAGAATAGTGGTTGGAAGGAGATAGGAGGAAATTAGTTATTGAGGAGGTAGTAAGGGAAAATTAGTGCTCAGGGAAGGGAGATTAGTGCCTGAAGCGTGAGATGTAAAGGAGAATATGCCTGAAGCATATTATT
This sequence comes from Homarus americanus, assembly GCF_018991925.1. Lineage (NCBI taxonomy): Eukaryota > Metazoa > Arthropoda > Malacostraca > Decapoda > Nephropidae > Homarus > Homarus americanus. The sequence goes on along the minus strand of NW_024733145.1, from coordinate 45,608 downwards.
TAAGGGAGATTAGTGCCTGGAAGGAAATTAGTGCTTGGAAGTATGCAAGGAGAATAGTGCCTGAAGGGGAGATTAGTGCCTGAAGGGAAATTTAGTCCTTGAAGGAGATACTATGAAATTAGTGCTTGAAGGAGATAGAAGGGAAATTAATGTACCTCCACACCGTTTTTCCACATAAAAATTAAACAATACTATTTAGTCATATATATCTTCAATATACATTATTTAGACAACGTTACATACATACAGACAATCTATATAGATATCAAATAACATCGATACATTAACTTTAAGCTTCTTGATGTGTATAAATTATCAAATAGATTCTTTTATGATATTACTCATAAATTATCAATAGATATTATGCTATATTAGATTATATAATTATCAGATTTTTATTACAAAATTATCAATACTATTAATTCTATGGTTTTTCCGTAGTTATATATATTACCTGATCGCCTTATGACAAATTCATCAATATACATATTAATTTATATATCTAGTTATGATATAACTAGCTTTCCTCTAGAAATTTTTTTGGACTTTAATAAGACAAGACAGTAGTATGTTGAACTTAACATAAATGGGTATTATGCATTTAAATACGTAGTGGACATGTGTTATGTAAATGAGGTTGGGTGTAATTTGATGTCATTTATACTAATTACTTGTGATTCCTGTAATGATGAGATAATTAGGGAGACTGATTAAGGTGTGTGTGTGTGTGTTTAGATAGAGATTATATGCTTCTCTGTTCGTCTGTCAGCCTGTCTTCTGGCTGTGAGAACTCCTGTAGATTGGGCCCAACTACGTCAGGTTCTGTCAGCGTAGTTTATCTGGTCTATTCTTACTTGCTGTTATTGGGTGATTACCAAAAACAGTAATTTCATCTGACAGCTTCCAATGCCTCTGGTCGTTGGGTGAGGAGGAGAGAGAGAGAGAGAGAGAGAGAGAGAGAGAGAGAGAGAGATTCCTACCATCACCCTCATCTTCACTTCTCTCCCCCACCCTTCCACCACCCTCACCCTCCCCACCCCTCACCCTCCCCTCACCCCCACTCCCTTCCCTCACCCCCCCACCCCTTCCCTCACCCTCACTCCTCCTCACCCCTCCCTCACCCTCCCTCACCTCACCTCCTCACCTCACCTTCCCTCACCTCACCTCCCTCACCCTCACCCCTTCCCCACCTCACCCTCCCTCACCTCCCCCACTCCTCACCTAGCCTACTGCAAGCACATACAGAGAGGAATTACTTGAGTCAGTTGGAGGCAGAAGTTAACATATTATCACATGCAAATTTGGTCCCCGGGTCTCTCTCTCTCTCTTCTCTCTCTCTTCTCTCTCCCTTCTCCCTCCCCCTCTCCATTCCTTCCGTCCCTTTTCTATCCTCTCTCCCTCCCTCTCCTCTCCATTCTTCCTTCCCCTTCATTGAGTCTTTACCTTCCTCCCTGATTTCTTAAAGTCCCTCCTCTCTTTATTTTCCTTTTCCCTTTTTACTGCTCTCTCTGCCCTTCTCCCGTCCGCTCTTTCCGTCCTCTGTCCGTTTTCCGCTCCCTCTCCTGTCCGCCTTTCCGTCCTCCCGTCTGAGAATGGAAACACGATGATTATTACAAATTCTCCTGTATTCTTTTATTCTTCGTGTATTATGTATGCCCTTTTCTGGATTACTGATGGTGTTATTGTTCTGTTAGGGAAGAAGGGAGAGGAGGAGGAGGAGGAGTGAGGGGGGAAGGTGGTAGAAGAGGAGGAAGAGGAAGAGTAGAAGGGTAAAGGCGAAGAGGGAGATAGTGGTGGGAAGGATGGAGGAAGATGAAGAATAAGAGGAGGGAAGGTGGTGGGAGGAAGAAGAGAGGAGAGTAGGAAGAGAAGGGAGGAGGGGTCGATGGAGGAGGGAGGTGGAGGGAGCAGGAGGGAGGAGGTTAAGTTGATGGAGAGGAGGAGGAGGGAGGAGGAGGTTGGGTTGATGGGAGGAGGAGGAGGAGAGCAGGAGGAGGGGAGGTTAAGTGATGGAGGAGGAGGAGGAGCAGGAGGAGGAGGTTGCTGATGGAGGAGGAGGAGGAGCAGGAGGAGGAGGTTGGAATGACGGATGATGATGATGATTACGATGAGATGCTATATCGACGGATTAAAATGATGATGATGATTTACTGATCTGGCTTTGTACCAAATGCATTTGCACGCAGTTTGAAATGAGTCCTGCGATGACCAGGAACGCTCTATTGTCCAGAACAAAACATCATGGTTCTGATGAACCGTTGTTTTAAAATTTGAACCACGTGATGACATTTTAAATTTTAAATGGAATTTGTTGAACTGGCTTTGATCATTTATGTTTGAACTTAAATTTGCACGAAATGTTTAAAATGAACTCATTTTGATGGTGTTTATTGCTTGAACCACACAGTTTGCTTTGAACAAAGTCCCTATCCCATCAATCAACCTCAACGGCAGCATAAACCGTCCTATTTGAGTTGATGTTTATTAGTGGAGGTAGGTTGGGGGATGGGGGATGGTATGATGGAAGTGATGGATGGTATGATGGATGATGGTTTGAATTTGCAGGTTGCTGTAGGGAGTGATGGATGAAGTGGTGGGGGATATGTTCACTGCTGGTAATAGTGGGGGATGATGTGTGGGGGGTGGGAAGAATGAGGGGAAGGAAGGAAGGAAACAGGCAAACACACATAGAGATAAAGGAAAGGAGAGAGAGAAAGAATAAAAAGAGAATGAGAGAGAAAGAGATGAAGGAGTGATTTTTCTTAACCTCCTTGCTTTCACCTCCCCCACCATTACCCCTCCTCCCCCACCCTCCCTACCATCCCCCATCCTTCTCCCTCCCCTCATCACCACCACACCACCACTAACCCCCTGAAACCCTTGCATAATTAATCCCATGTATGCAATTGTTCCTAGATCCCCACCGCCCCCCCACCGCCCCCACTGCCCCCCTGCCTATACCGACTTTGTGTTGCTCGTTACTAAGTCTACCATTATCTACCCGTCTAATCTACCCGTCCCGTCTATCATCTATTCTGTCTAATCTTACCTGTCTCATCTACCTGTCTCATCTACCTGTCTCATCTACCTGTCTCATCTACTCGTTCTAATCTACCTGTCTAATCTACCTGTCGAAATTATAAATCTTCTGTCTACTTTGTGTATTTGTTTCATATCATTCCTGTCTGTCTACTTGTATCTGTCTGTCTAAATTATAAATCCTCTCTATCTGTTTAATCTACCTGTCCATCTGTCTTTATTTACCTGTTTTTATTAATTATTTTGTTGTTTTTCCCATAGTTACAGTTAATTTAATTGTTTATATCTGTTTATTTACAATTATTTTTCTCTGTCTCTCTCTCTCCTCTCCCTCTCTCCTTCCTCCCTCCTTCCTCCCTCCCTCCTTCTTCCCCCTCCCTTCCTCTCCCTCCCTCCCTATTTCTTCTCTCCCTCTCTCCTTCCTCCCTCCCTCTCCCCATTTCTCTTCCTCCTCCTTCCTCTCCTCCCTCTCCCTCTCCTCCTTTCTCCCTCTCTCCTCCTCTCTCTCTCTCACAGCCCACCATTACACCACTTTGTATAATTCATATTATTGACATGTAATTAAAGTCAACCTTCGTCGTGCCTCTAAGGTTATTATTATTTCTGTCTTTCTCTCTCTTCCTCCCCACTCACCCCACACTCAGTCAAAACCTCAGAGCCTGTCTCACTCACTGGTTCTTCCCCAGGTATGTAAATTGGTAGCTCAGGCACCCATTTTACCTGTGTGAACTCAGATTTTTAAACCCAGCTAACGTTCTTTACTGCTGAGAGAGAGAGAGAGAGAGAGAGAGAGAGAGAGAGAGAGAGAGAGAGAGGAGTAAGGAGAGAGGAGAGAGAGGAGTGAGGAGTGAGAGAGAGAGAGAGAGAGAGAGAGAGAGTTGTTCCCATGGCGTGACTCACTGAGAGAGAGAGAGAGGTGGTGAGGTGGGGGAGATGTGGGGTGGGGTGTATAGTGGGGTAAGGTGGGGAGGTAGTGGGGTGAAGGTCGGGGAGAGTCGGGGTGAGGTGGGAGTGTGAGGGGTGAGAAGAGTATGGGACGGTGGATGTACTCCCCATTCACCCATTACCTCCCCACCCTCCAGCACCCCCCTATATATTCCCCCATTCTCCCACATTAGTCGTTCAATAAATTTACAAACCAATTTCAAGTCTGGTGATTGCTACATCCACCAACCCAGTATATACATACATACATACATACATACATACATACATATCATACATACATACATACAAGAGTTCAACCATAGATCGGGAAGAAAAGATAAAGAATAGAGGAATAAATAAAACTTGATAAACAACAACAACAATAAAATAACAACAACAACAAATAAACAACAACAACAAAAACAACACTAATAACAAAAGTCGCTGAAATACTTAACAGGATATGAACCTCATTTGCATACACAATTTAATTATGTAACGAGGGGGGATACTAGCGCGACCCCTTTGTGTTGTGTGTGAGCATTCCTAAGAGAGGGGAGGGGGAGGTAGGGGAGGTGGGAGAGAATGGGGGAGGAAGGAGGAGGAAGGAAGGAAGGATAGACAATATACATCAATTAAGATAAATGAAAGAGTATTGGATATAGGAGAATAAACGATGGAATTGTTTAAGTAATGTGATAAAGAGGAATAACAAACGTAGGGGATGAGAGAGAGAGAGAGAGAGAGAGAGAAGCAAAGAAAGGAAAGCACAGACAGTTAGATAAAAGAAAGAAAGAAAGAAATGTGTATGGAGGCAGAGAGAGAAAGAGAGACAGAGAAACAAAGGAATAACAAATGGTGAAGGTAAACAAAACGAGAAATAGAGCTTGGTGATAACTTTGTAGATGGAAGGGGGGAAGAGGAGAATGGGATGGAAGAGAGAGAAGAATGGAGAGAATGAAGAGAAATGGAAAGAAAATGAGAGAAGGAATTGGAGAGAAGGGAGGAAGGAGAGAGAAGCAAAAAAAAAAGAAATCGAAGAAAGATGGAAAGGGGAGAGAAAGAATAGAAAGGGAGGGGAAAGAGAGATGTGAGGAGGAGAGGAGGAAAGGAAAAGAAAGAGAGAGAGAGAGAGTGATGGTGAAAGTATTGGTCCGTAACTTAGAAACTAGTGTCAGGGAAGAAAGTACTTGAGGCGGGGAAAGCAAAGGCAAAAGAGAAAGGGAATGCATACAGATGAGAGTCTTGGTGAAAGTTTGTCTGTCAAGCTAAAATTTAGAGCTTCCGGCTAAGCATATGCTAAAAGATAAAGTTCCAGGGAGCAAGTCAGCTAAGATAGAGAGTTTGGGGGAAAATATAGCGTTTGGGGTCGGGGAGATCAGCTAAATTATAGAGTTTGGGGAAAGTATAGCGTTTTGGGGGAAGAATCAGCTAAATTATAGAGTTTGGGGGAAAATATTAGGTCGATTATAGAGCTTTCGTGTATAATTCAGCAACACTATAGCTTTTAAAAAGAAATTTAGCTCAATTATAGAGTTTATGAAAGGAAGCTAAAATATAGAGATTTAAATTAAGAATAAGCTAAATAGACAGCTTTTTAACTCAGAATCAGCTAAATAAATAAAATTTTGAATTAGAAGCTAAAATACATATATACTTCCTACAGTATATAGAATTAAGCTATATCCTCCAGCTATAATATATAAAATCCAGGATTATAAAAGCTATAATTTCTCCTCCTCCTCCTCCTCCTCCTCCACCTCCTCCTCCTCCTCCTCCTCCTCCTCCTCCTCCTCCTCCTCCTCAAGATTTTCCTTTCAGATAATTTCAACCAGATTCTATAATAATTCCTCTATAATCCTATAATCCTTCCTGGGATATGCAACGCCAATTATACTTCATTATACTCATTGTGGTAGTTGAGACTGGAGTAATGAGAGTGGTTGTGGGTAATAACACTCCCAGTCTCATCTTTTTTGGTTTGGTTAGATTTGGTTAGGTTAGGTTTGGTTAGGGTTTGTTAGGTTTGCTTGGTTAGGTTAGGTTTGGTAGGGTTTGCTTGGTTGGTTTAGGTTTGGTTTGGTTGGTTTGCTTGGTTGGGTTGGTTTGGTTTGGTTTGGTTTGGTTGGTTAGGTTAGGTTGTTAGGTTTGGTTAGATTTGGTTTTGTGTTGGTTGGTTGGTTGTTGGTTGGTTGGTTGGTTTGGTTGGTTGGTTTCTTGGTTGGTTAGGCTATTTGGTTTGGCTTCGATGTTGTTAGTTGTGTTGTGTGAGGTTGGTGATGTTAGGTTTTGTTTTGTTTTGTTTAGAGATATGGTCATTTGGAATTGTTTTTTATGACTGTGTTTGGTGTGTGTGTGTGTGTGTGTGTGTGTGTGTGTGTGTTTTAATTTGATTTATTTATAGGAGGAAAATGTCACACATACACACACACACACACACACACACACACACACACACAATAACAAATACCTTTCTCTTGACTGACATAAAATACATTACACTTCAGACCGTCATGCACACGGGACACATGGAAAACTCCTGTCACTCTTCTGTCTGTCTTCTGTCTGCCTGTCTGTCTGTCTGTCTGTCTGCCTGTCTGTCTGTCTGTCTGTCTATCTGTCTGTCTGTTGTCTGTCTGTCTTGGTTCATCTGTCTGTCTTATCTGTCTGTTCGTCTGTCTGTCTGTCTGTCTGTCTGTCTGTCTGCAGTAATACGAACAATCTTTTTCACCTCTAAATTAATCTAATTTAATCAATATAAATTAATCTAGCGTGTCCTAACTTACCTGACCTGACCTGACCTGACCTGGACTCTCTTGTCTTTCCTCTCTACGTACATCCTTTTCCTTTATACTCCTCCCCCTTCCTCCTCCTCCTCCTCCTTCTCCTCCTCCTCATCCTCTCCTCCCTCCCCCCTCCTGCTCCTCCTCCTCTTTCCTCCTTCAACCCTCTTCTTCCTTCCTTTTTCTCAACCTTCTTCTCCCTTTCTCTCCTCCTCTTCCTTTCCCCCTGGGCTACAGTGAAGGTAGAGCCAACACAAGGTATATAACAAATACTCCATTAGGTAATTAATTAAAGAGATAAATTAGTCCGAATCGACATATTAACAACCTCTTTACGCTGTTTTTATCTCTGTTTAGTTATGCCCGTCTTTACCGCCTTAATGCAGGGGGATTATGTAATTATCGTTAGTCTGTTGGAAGTGTGGTTGTGAGAGAGAAAGAGAGAGAGAGAGAGAGAGAGAGAGAGAGAGAGAGAGAGAGAAAGAAAAAAGTAAATTAATAAGTACAAAAATAATAAACGCCAAGCACATCGTAAACGTAATTTCTCTCCTCCCCCCTCTCACCCTCCTCCCTTCCTCACCTTCAGCTTTCTCATGGATCATATGAACTGAACTGAAGGTGAGTAGGAACACCTGTAAGCCATTAGCCGCCACTTCATTAGGAAAATTATATATTATGTTATGTGGACTGTCTCATGGGGGAGTGAATGTAGGAACGTGAGATATTTGTACTGTGGGTAACACGCACTGTGTGGTGGTGGTGTTGCAGTGTGGTGGTGGTGTGTGGAGCAGAAGTGTGGTGGTGGGTGGGTGGTGGTGGTGGTGGTGGTAGGTGGGTGGTAGTGGTGGTGGTGGTAGTGTTGGTAGCGTGGGCCCAGTTCCCTGCCCCACCATCCTGCCCTGCCCTGCCCAAACCCTGCCCTGCCCTGTGCCCTGCCAGTGATGGTGTTGTTTTTGTGTGGTTGTTGCGTGTGGTGGTGGTGGTGTTGGTGGTTGTTATCGTGATGGTGGTGGTGGTTGTGGTGGTTTGTTGCGTGATGGTTTTTGTGGTGGTGGTGTTGTGTGGAATGGTGATGGTTGATCCTAATTGGGACTTGCTAGGCTGAGGATGTGATAATTGGAATGTAGTTGAGTGTGGAGGGGGGGGGGGGGGGGGGGGGGCCTTCAGTGATATGTTGTTGAAGTAGTTTTACACGGTCTTAAAACGCTCAATAAACAACTTGCAGATTTGTCACACACACACACACACACACACACACACACACACACACACACACACACACACACACACACACACACTACAATAACATTACCTTATATAAAATAATTCTTTCAACTATATTAATAAAATAATCCTTTTTTTTAAAATCTACATATTTTTTCCATTTTTTTTTGGGGAGGGAGGGTGGTGGTGGGGGGCAATGTATCAAAATTGCCCTGATTCGCTGTGTCATATATGTATATTCCCTTCAATTTTCATTACCTCCATAACTGATACATATGCAGTCAGGTGTATTCAGGTGTGGATCACCTCTCCCACCCCCCCCCTCCTCCCCCCTGTGACACAGTGTGTTGGATAGAGTGAGTGTGTGGATCTGGTGGTTAGGTTAGGTTAGGTTAGTTAGGTTAGGTAGGTAGGTTAGGTTAGGTTAGAATTTTGAGGAACAGAGAGTTAACAAGAAAATACTATGATTTAACAGTTATATTCCAGGTAATTTTCTCATTATACCTGGATTTTGTTTAGCACACCTGTATAATACCTATGTTAATTATTCTACCTGTAATTTTAAACACTTATTCTGTAAATTTTTTTCTCACTAAATCACCAACACGATACAGTCACTATTTGGAACTTATTTTACCTGTATGTGAAATAGCCAATTAGGAGATGTCACGTTTGGTTAAAAGCCTCGAATAATGATTAGAGTGTAAACAGTGAATCTGCCTCTATGAGATTGTACTACTTTTTGACACTACCTCCCACCACACCTACACCCCTCCCCACACCATACACCTTCCACCACACCATACACCCCTCCACCACACCATACACACCTTCCCCACACCATACACCCTACCCCATACCCTCCACCACACCATACACACCTTCCACCACACCATACACCCTCCACCACACCATACACACCTTCCACCACACCATACACCCTCCACCTCCCCACACCATACACACCTTCCACCACACCACACCCCTCCACCACACCATACACACCTTCCACCACACCATACACCCCTCCACCACACCATAAACACCCATCACACCACACCCCCTCCCCATACCATACACCCCTCCACCACACCACATACACCCTTCCACCACACCACATACACACCTTCACCACACCATACACACCTTCCACCACACCACACACCCTCCACCACACCACACCTTCCACCACAACATACACCCCCTCCACCACACCACACACATACCTCCACCACACCATACACACCCTCCACCACACCATACACCCCTTCCACCACACATACACACCTTCACCACACCATACACACCTTCCACCACACCATACACACCTTCCACCACACCACATACACCCTCCACCACACCATACACATCTTCCACCCACCATACACCCCTCCACACGCCATACACACCTTCCACCACACCATACACCCCCTCCACCACGCCATACACACCCCCACACCATACACACCTTCCACCACACCATACACCCTCCACCACACCATACACACCTTCCACCACACCATACACCCTTCCACCACACCACACACCCCTCCACACCATACACACCCTCCACCACACCATACACACCTTCCACCACACCATACACCCCTCCACCACACCATACACACCTTCCACCACACCATACACACACTTCCACCACACCATACACCCCTCCACCACACCACAACCTCCACCACACCATACACACCTTCCACCACACCATACACCCTCCACCACACCATACACACCTTCCACCACACCCACCCCCTACACCCTCCACCACACCATACACACCTTCCACCACACCATACACACCTTCCACCACACCATACACCCTCCACCACACCATACACACCCTCCACCACACCATACACACCCTCCACCACACCATACACACCTCCACCACACCATACACCCTCCACCACACCATACACACCTCCACCACACTCCACACTCCACCACACCATACACACCTTCCACCACATCACCTCCACCACACCATACACCCCCTCCACCACACCATACACACCTTCCACCACACCATACACACCTTCCACCACACCATACACCCTCCACTCACACCACACCCTCCACCACACCACACCCTCCACCACACCACACACACCTTCCACACACACCACCCCCACCACCTCACACACACCCCTCCACACACCATACACACCTCTCCACCACACATACACACCTTCCACCACACCATACACCCTTCCACCACACCATACACACCTTCACCACACCATACACACCCTTCCACCACACCATACACCCCCTCCACACCCACACACCTCTCACCACAACATACACACCTCCACCACACACCATACACTCTCCACCACACCATACACACCCTCCACCACACCATACACCCTTCCACCACCATACACATCCACACACCCACACCACCACACCACACACCTTCCACCACACCCATACACCCCCTCCACCACACCACACACCTTCCACCACACCATACACACCTTCCACCACACCATATCACACCTTCCACCACACCATACACCCTCCACCACACCATATACACACCTCCACCACACCATACACACCTTCCACCACACCATACACACCTTCCACCACACCATACACACCTTCCACCACACCATACACCCCTTCCACCACACCATACACCCCTCCACCACACACACATACACCTTCCACCACACTTACACTCCCCCTCCACCACACCATCACACCTTCCACCACACCAACACACCACACCATACCCCTCCACCACTACACCTCCTTTTCACCCACACACCATACAACCTTCACCACCACACCTCCACACATTAACACATTCCACACACCATACACCCTCCACCACACCATACACACCCAACACAATACACCCTCCACCACACCATACACACCTTCCACCACACCCATACACACCCTCCACCACACCACACACCACCATCACACCTCCCCACACACCATCACACCTTCCACCACACCACACACCTTCCCACACCATACACCTCCACCACACCATACACCCCTCACCACACCATACACCCTCCACCACAACACCATACACACCTTCCACCATACACACTTCCACCACACCATACACACCTTCCACCACACCACCTCCCACACACCATACACCCCTCCACCACACCATACACCCCTCCACCACACCACTCACACCCCACCACACCATACACCCCTCCACACACCATACACCTTCCACCACCACACCCTCACCACACCATACACCCCTCCACCACACCATACACACCTTCCACCACACCATACACACCTTCCACCACACCATACACACCTTCCACCACACCATACACACCCTCCACCACACATACACACCCTCCACCACACCATACACACCTCCACCACACCATACACACCTTCCACCACACCATACACACCTTCCACCACACCACCCTCCACCACACACCATACACCTCACCATCACTTCCACACCACCCCCACCACACCATACACACCCTCCACCACACCATACCCTCCATCACACGCCTTAACTAATGGTGACAATGTAATATGAGGGACCTACTATGACGTCACACATGTCAACACACCCTTTGTCTGGTGTCGCATTATGGGGAGAGGGAGGAAGAGGAGGGGCGGTGAATGTGGCTGGAATCCCCCCATCAGCTGACTGTGTCAACACGGTGCTGCAAAGTCTGTTTACCTTCGTACCGTGATAGTGGGTGAGGATAATTTTCACAATCCCTGCGGGCTCTGGTTTTGTGATGAAGTCGAGAAAAATTATTAATAAAATGGCTCTAATGGCGAAAAAGGCGAGGTGGAGTCCCCAGGCCCTGTTATGGTGTAAGAAGGAGGAAATGACCTTAGAAATAGGTATATAATGAAGAAATATCCGTTTAAGTTTCAAGGCACAATATAATACGAAAACGTCTATAAATGGTTCTCCACTGCAGTAAAGGAGGCCCTCCGGATCTCCCAAGTCGTATTATGCTCGAGAGGACGAGAAAAATAGACCTTTAAAAACGAATACGTATATTAGTGACGTCGTTAAATTTCAGACCAGATGGTTGGACTATAAGAACACACACACACACACACACACACACACACACACACACACACACACACACACACACATTGAGAGCAAAGACTTATAAAAATGATAAATATATATGTTGAGTAAAGGTCACCACCACTATTACCTTTGGCTGATCGGGGTTATGGAAAGGAGGAGAAATATAACTTGGATAACGACGACATAAAGCGAGAGAGAAAGAGAGAGACGATAAGATAACCAGGATAGATAGACGAAATGAAATTGATCACCTGACTGAAACAAAAGATTGCAAAGGTCCTGGTCGTGATGCAAGACGAGGAAAATTAAAAAAATATAGTTATTGAAATGGTGAAAATAACTTCGTTTTTTTTCTCACTAAAACTTGATTTAATTACGAAAAAAAAAGGCTTTATGGCTTTACAAATACATACAAGAATCGAGAGAAAAAAAAGCCTTGAAGTTTTCACCAAGTTCGATTTAAATGGCAGGGAAAAAATAGGAAAAAAAAAACAGCTATCAAAGGAAAAAAAAAATCACCAATAATTTTGTTTTCCTCCACGACAAGATTGGTGAATGAGACAAGGAAAACATATCACCAAAATATTGATCGTGATGGTGAAGAGAGAGAGAGAGAGAGTGTGTGTGTGTGTTTTCAAGGCTGACTGGTGACAAGGGAACAAGAAAACGTCTTTAAAATGACAATCTAAACAAAGTAACAAAAAGAAAAAAAGGAAAGCCACCTGTGTCTCTTGGTGGGCCAGATCAAGGTGGAAATAAGAACGACGGAGAATAGGTTTTAGAAATGCCTCCACAGAAACGGGAATGAGTTGGTTTATCTTACTGGTGATAAGTCAGTGTGTGTGTGTGGTAAAGCGTTGATAAGAATGCAAACACTTGGAACATTCACATTTGGGGGTGTGTGTGTGTGTGTGTTGTGTGTGTGTGTGTGTGTGTGTGTGTGTGTGTGTGTGTGTGTGTGTGTGTCTTAAGGTGAAAAGGTCATGTATTAAAACTGCACCTTGCCGAGTGTCACATGGTACAGCAATACAGGTACATGAAGAATAAAAAAATACAAAACAAAGATAATTACAATGAGACTGACACTAAGCCCCTCTGTGTGTGTGTCACTATACACAGGAGAGACCGGTAGGTGGTAATCCGATCTTATCATGGTATTACTGTCACACACACACATACACACACACACACACACACACACACACACTGGCTTTTGAGGGGCTTAACTTAACATTGTTGTTTGTTTGTGAGTCTAAGATCAGAGAGTAGCAGACTTGATTATATTACCGGTAGTGTGATGGAAGACTGAAGTGGATTTTATGCGTGTGAGTCACTGTTTTAGTCGTGAGTCATTGTTTTATGCGTGCGAGTCATTGTTTTAGTCGTGAGTCATTGTTTTATGCGTTTGAGTCATTGTTTTAGGTGTGAGTTATTGTTTTAGGTGTGAGTCATTGTTTTAGGTGCGTGAGTCATTGTTTTAGGTGTGTGAGTCATTGTTTTAGGTTTGTGAGTCATTGTTTTAGGTGTGAGTCATTGTTTTAGGTGTGAGTTATTGTTTTAGGTGTGAGTCATTGTTTTAGGTGTGAGTCACTGTTTTATCGTGAGTCATTGTTTTAGGTGCGTGAGTCATTGTTTTAGGTGTGAGTCATTGTTTTAGGTGTGAGTCATTGTTTTAGGTGTGAGTTATTGTTTTAGGTGTGAGTCATTGTTTTAGGTGAGTCATTGTTTTAGGTGTGAGTCATTGTTTTAGGTGCGTGAGTCACTATTTTACGATTTTGGTTTGTGAGTCATTTTTCAATTTTTTTTAAGTGTTATGAAATTCACTGTAATTTTTATGTACCTGAAATACCTCTGTGCTTTATGCAGGTGTTAAGAGATTAATTACACCTTTAGTATTGTAGATTACTATGGCGCCAGGTGAGTCCATTACACCTTCTACCTGCTGGGATTAATTGGATTTAATTAATATTTTTAGTATTAATATCAACAGGTAACAATGCTGTACCTGTATCGCTGGAAATTTGTGTATTTATCACTTAAAAGCTATTACAGTCTCTTGATTACAGTGATTTATGTTTGTAATTATTCGATACAGTAAATGAGGTTGTGATTGGCTGTTGATGGTACTCGGTACAGTAAGGAAGGCTGTGATTGGTTGTTGTTGGCACTCGAGGCAGTAAGAGAGGCTATGATTGGTTGTTGTTGACGCTCGATACAGTAAGGAAGTTCTGTGGTTGGTTCTTATTGGTACTCGAGACAGTAAGACAGGCTATGATTGGTTGTTGTTGAAGCTCGATACAGTAAGGAAGGCTGTGATTGGTCCAGACACTCACTCGGCCCTTGAGGAAGAATACCCTTAAGGCGACATAAAAACCTCAATAACCTACGAATTACACACACACACACACACACACACACACACACACACACACACACACACACACACACACACACACACACACTGTCAGCTGGTCATTGTCAGGAGAGCGTTTGGCTGACGGTTCTGTGGTGACTTAAATACAACAAAAACATTACCTGCTCTTATGACTTACCGGTGTAATGTTTTTAATTAGTGAGTTAATTAAGGGTTCCCATATGTCTTACCTGTGTGGGAAGCTTGGAGAAAGATAGATCGATAGATAGATAGTATGTATGTATGTATGTATGTATGTATGTATGTATGTATTTTACTACATATTAAATAGATAAAAACTTACATGCTAATACACACTGATACATAAAACGATGGCGAAAGTTTGGAAAAAATAGTTTGGTTAGATTATAAACTTTCACTCTTTAAAACTTTTCTCCAATTGGTTACAGAGATGAAAATACTTTGGTAAACATTGTTGTGTTGTTGGTGTTGGTGTTGTTGTTGTTGGTGTTGTTGTTGTTGTTGTTGTTGTTGTTGTTGTTGTTGTTGTTGTTGGTGTTGTTGTTGTTGTTGGCTAGTGTTGTTAAGCTGTTGTTGTTGTTGTTGTTGTTGTTGTTGCTATTGTTGTTGCTTTTGTTGTCGTCGTCGTCGGTGTTGTTGTTGTTGTTGTTGTTGCTTTCGTTGTTGTGTGCTGTTGGTGTTGTTGTTTTTTGGTGTTGTCGTTGTTGTTGTTGTTGTTGTTGTTGTTGTTGGTGGTGGTGTTGTTAAGCTGGTGTTGTTGTTGTTGGTGTTGTTGTTTTTGGTGTTGTTGTCGTCGTTGTTGTTGTTGGTAGTGGTGGTGGTGGTGGTGGTGTTGTTGTTGTTGTTGTTGTTGTTGTTGGGTTATGATAATGTGATACTTATAAATTCACACACACACACACACACACACACACACACACCTGTACTTATGTTATTATAAACTCTTAGTGTTTTTATATTATTTTTTCTATACCTGCAGTAAGCTGAAGGTAATTTGCATACGAGTTAATTTATCTAGCTTATTCCCTTCACGTTGTAGATAAAAATAATTATATATATATATATTCTGATTTAACCTTCTTTCTAATTTTTGTCTTTATAATTTTTTTTGTCATTTTGAAAACGATTTATAACCTTTTTTGTATGTTCTTGTTTTTTTACTTTTTTAATTTTCTTTTTTGTTTTTTTACTTTTTTTTTACTTTTTTACATTTTTTTGTATTTTGTTACTTTTACTTTTTACTTTTTTTTTACTTTTTTAATTTTCTTTTTTGTTTTTTTACTTTTTTACTTTTTTTTTTTACTTTTTTACATTTTATATTTTTTCTAGGTTTTTTTTTTTTTTTAAGAATCAATTGAAAGTAGACGTCATTTTTTTACGGTGGAAATTCTCAACAAAAGCACTTCGGGGATTAAACCTTTTTTGTCATCAAGGTAATGACTCATTCTACTGCCTACCGGGTATTAGTACGTATTCAAAGGCTTTAATTAACTGTGCTCAAAGGGGTTAAGTTCTCGTACTCAAAGGGGTGAAGTTCTCGTATTCAAAGGGTTATATTGTTGTACTCAAGGGTTATATTGTTGTACTCAAGGGTTATATTGTCGTACTCAAGGGTTATATTGTACTCAAAGGATTAAAACTCACGATACCGAACACGAAAATACAACAGGTAAAAATAATGGTTCTATAATCAACGAAGATACACCTGTATTATCTTACATACATACATACATACATACATACATACATACATACATACATACATACATACATACATACAAGGCACGTAAAAACATTGATGAATTTGCAGCCCGGAATTCATTGATGAGGAATATAAATATATCTATAATATTGGCTCAAACCTTAAATACCCTAGATCTTTCATAGACAAATGCCTGAACATTACTAAGAAATCTTTTTATAGAACCAATCCCAAGCCCACCCATGACCATAAGAATCTCTTAGTATTACCATTTCACAAAAATTTCTCTCAAATTCCTTTACAACTAAAAACCTGGAACGTCAATGTGGCATTTAAAAACTCATGCACTGTTAAACAAATGTTAATCATGAACTCCCCCAACAACACAAGTGGCTGCATTTATAAGGTTCCTTGCAAGGAATGTAATATGTTTTACTTAGGCCAGACAGGTAAAGATCTTGTAACTAGACTAAAACAACATAAATATAGTGTTAGGACAGGCCAGGAATCCAATGCTCTGTTTGTTCATTTGAGGGATAATAAGCATTGCATTGACTGGGATAATGCCTCCTCAATATTTCCTTGTAATTCAATTGACAGTAGGAACATTATAGAATCTAGTCTCATTAAACATACCGAATCCGTCAACATGAATTTGAGTAATGGTATGTATAAACTGGATTATTTCGTAATTAAGAAGATTTGTAACCAGGTGAGAAGGTTGGGTCATCTTACCCTCTGACCTGAATACCGACTGCTGCGGTGCTTTTTGAAGATTAGTAGGGTCATTACCTAATATCTGACCATTGTGGACTTGATCTCACCCTCCTCTGTATATATATATATATATACCTTGTTATGTACTTCTCCTTAGTCTGTACTCACCCTTGATGATGTGAATTACACGAAAGCGCTTGGGAACTTCGTGTTGTCTTTTTCCTTGTGGTTATCAGCACATACGTACATGCATGCATACATGCATACATGCATGCATGCATACATACATACATACATACATACATACATACATACATACATACATACATACATACATACATACATACATACATACATACATACATTCATATATACATACATAATCTCGGAGATGAAAGTATGTATTCAACTCTTCTCTTGGGGGTGAAAGGCATATCCCACAAATTAAGTTTACTTTTCAACTTGATGTGACCTTTGGTAATATGTGAGAGAGCGAGAGAGAGAGAGAGAGAGAGAGAGAGAGAGGGGGGGGCAAAGTGAAAGAGCGAGAGACAAGGAGAGAGAGACAGACAGACAGACCTAGACAGACCTGGAGAGAGAGAGAGAGAGAGAGAGACAGAGAGAGAACAAGCTAGATAGAGAAAGAAAGAAAAAGAGAGAGAGAGAGAGAGAAAACGAATGAAGAAAGAGAGAGACTGAGAAAGGAAGAAAGGAACACAGAGAAAGATAAAATAATAAATAACTTAAAATAGAAAGTAAAAAAGAAAGAAGAAAATATTCACCAACAAATATATTTTTCTTGGAATAAAACAAAAAAGAAGAAAAAAACTCGCATGAAAATTCATATAAAAATACTCACATAAAAAAAAGACCCAGATCTCGTTTTACGCTTGAGTGAGTCACAATCTGGAGCGTTCTGTTTTCTCTTTATGTACGACCTCGCTTACGTACGACCTTGCTTTACGTACGACCTCGCTTTACGTACGACCTCGCTTTACGTACGACCTCGCTTTACGTACGACCTCGCTGATGTGTGAGGCATTAAGGTCGGTGTGTGACGGTTCTTATATGGGTAAATGACCTTTATGGATCTTTCTTCCTGTAGGGTGGTAATAGCGTGTTCCGTCTCCCATCACTTGACTGTTTGGAAGAGGGGAGGGGAGGGGTGGGGAGGGGAGGGGTGAGGGGAGGGGAGGGGAGGGGTGGGGAGGGGAGGGGAGGGGTGAGGGAGGGAGGTGAGGAGGGTCGAGAGGGAGAAGATAGGAGAGGAGGATGTTGGAGGGAGGGGTGTAATGGACAAAAGGATGGGAAGGAAATTTAGGAGAAGGGTAGAGAGAGAGAGAGGAGAGAGAGAGAGAGAGAGAGAGAGAGATTTAAGAATTTTGCAGGTGTCTATATTTCATTCTATTACTGAACTGCTGGAGGTGAATATTTCCAGATTCTCACTATTTTATTAAGAGGGAGGAGGAGGAAGAAGGAAGAGGAGGGAGGAGGAGGAGGAAGGAAGAGAAGGGAGAGGGAAGGTAGCGAAAGGAGGTGACATGAAGTGGATATTTTCATTTCTCACTGGGGTGAAAAGAGGGAGGGGAGGGAGAGAAAGGGAGGAAGGTGAGAAAGGAAGGAGGAGGAGAGAAAGGAAGGAGGAGGGAGAGAAAGAAGAGGGAGAGAAAGGAAGGAGGAGGGAGAGAAAGGAAGGAGAGGAGAGAAAGGAAGGAGGAGGGAGAGAAAGGAAGGAGGAGGGAGAGAAAGGAAGAGGAGGGAGAGAAAGGAAGGAGGAGGAGAGAAAGGGAGGAGGAGGTGAGAAAGGAAGGAGGGTGGAGAAAGGAAGGAGGAGGGAGAGAAAGGGAAGGAGGAGAGAGAAATGAAGGAGGAGGGAGAAAGGAAGGAGGAGGTGAAGGAAAGAGAGGGGTCAGAAAGAAGAACTGGGGAAAAGTGGAAAGAAACTAGGAAGACGAAGGTGGGAAGAAGAGGGGAACGGGTGAAGAAAGGAAGGAATTGAAAAGAGAAGAAATGGGAAGAAAGAAAGAACTGGCAAAGAGGAAGGAACGAGGAAGAAGAAGAGAAGAAGAAATGGGGAAGAAGAGGTGGAGGAAGAAAACCAATATAGAACAATTATAATTATATATTTACTTCCGAATTAAATCCCTACCAACCAAACCCAACCAAACCCAACCTAACCCAACCCAACCCCAACCAAACCCAACCTAACCCAACCCAACCCAACCAAACCAACCTAACCAACCCAACCCAACCAAACCAACCCAACCCAACCAAACCCAACCTAACCAACCAACCCAACCTAACCCAACCAAACCAACCTAACCCAACCAAACCCAACTCAACCCAACCAAACCCAACTAAACCCAACCCAACCCAACCCAATCCAACCCAACCTAACTCAACCTAACCCAACCAAACCCAACCCAACCAAACCCAACCTAACCCAACTCAACCCAACTCAACCAAACCCAACCCAACCAAACCAACCTAACCCAACCAACCCAACCAAACCCAACCCAACCCAACCAAGCCCAGCTTAACCCAACCCAACCAACCAAACCAACCCAACCAAACCCAACCTAACCCAACCCAACCAAACCCAACCTAACCCAACCTCAACCCAACCAAACCAACCAAACCCAACCTAACCAACCAAACCCAACCAAACCCAACCAACCCAACCAAACCAACCAAACCCAACCAAACCCAACCAAACCCAACCTAACCCAACCAAACCTAACCTAACCCAACCAAACCCAACCTAACCTAACCAAACCCAACCTAATCCAACCTAACCCAACCAAACCCAATCCAACCTAACCCAACCAAACCCAACCCAACCCGACCAAACCCAACCAAACCCAACCCAACCCAACCTAACCCAACCAAACCCAACCAAACCCAACCAAACCCAACCTAACCCAACCAACCCAACCAAACCCATACCTAACCAACCAAACCCAACCTAACCCAACCAAAACCCAACCAAACCAACCAAACCCAACCAAACCCAACCAAACCCAACCAAACCCAACCAAACCCAACCAAACCTAACCTAACGTAATTTTTCTGTCTTGCAAGGAACGGATAAAATATGAATATATTAAACCATGAATAGGTAAAAAAAATGGTGAATATCTCGATGAGGCTGCATGAGTCCCTTAGCAAACGGGGCAACCAATCAGCTGCCTCGGAGGGTAAAATGTGGGGGGAGCTTGATGGCTACGTCACTTCCAATGGTATAAATTATTTCTGAGGAGATCGTGAGAGAGAGAGAGAGAGAGAGAGAGAGAGCAAAAAAACCTTTAACATACACACAATTAAACAAACGAAAACAGATAGATATCAAACAAACAAACACATATAGAAAGATAAACACAAAGAAGAATAAACACAGACAGACAGACACAAACCACACACACGAAATACAACACTAGACACCGGGATTTCTATATATACCCACTAACCCTCCAAAAAAAAAATATTAAACCTTTTTTTATTTTATTTTTATTATTTTACTTTTTTCTGATATGGTGTTGTGTAAATTTTCGAATATCACCGCCAAAATTATCAATGACTGAATTTGCATGTGTAAAAAAAAATATATATATATATTCTCTACGGACAATTGGTGTATACGAGAATATACATAGACGATATATATATATAGATTTGTGTTTGTTGTATGTATGTATGTATGTATGTATGTATGTATGTATGTATGTATGTATGTATGTATGTATGTATGTAATGGTCCCGTGAATACCTGTTTACATTTACGTGTACATAAAGAATATCGAGAAAGAAAAGTCTAAGTGGTGTATTAATAATAGATGAGGAGGGAGGGAGGAAGAAGGGAGGGAAGATGAAGAAGAGGAGGAGGGGGTGAGAGTGTTAGCCCCACAAATCGTCTATATTCTCCTTCCCTCACCCCCTCCTTCCCTCCCTCCTCTCCCTTTACCTCTCTCACTCACTCTCTCAACTCTCCCTTCCCTCCCTCCTTCCCTCCACCTCCCTTCCCCCTCTCCCCCTCTCCCCCCCTCTCCCTTAGTCTACCTTCGACGTCAATAGGTTTTTTTTTAGGACATGAATGGCGAACCTTGGCTGCCATACCCTCCTCCCCCTCCTCCTCCTCCTTCCTCCCTCCCTCCCTCCCTCCCTCCTCCCTCCCTCCTCCTCCTCTCCTCCCCCTCCTCCCTCCCACCTGTCCTCCAATATAATCCACCTTCCCTTCTTCTCTCATACACTCCCTCCTCCCTCCCTCCCTTCCTCCCTCCCTCCCTCCTCCTCCCTCCCTCTCTCTCCCTCCTTCCCTCCTCCCCTCCGGCTCACAGGCAAGAGGGAGGGGAGGGGAGGAGGAGGGAGGGGAGGGAGGGGGGGGAGAGAGGAAGGAGGGAGGGAGGGAGGGAGATGACGCATACATGAGTATTGAAAGCCTTACGGTTTCTCAGCCTCCCTCTAACACACCTTGAGCCCGGAGGAAGGTGGGGAGGGAGGGGAGAGAGGGAGGGGAGGGGAGGAAGGAAGGAGGGGAGGGAGGGAGGGAGAGAGAGGGAGGGAGGAGGGGAGAGGGAGGAGAGAGAGAGGGAGGAGGGGGAGAGGAGAGACGGAGGGAGGGGAGGAAGGTAGGGGAGGGAGGAGAGGGAGGGAGGGAGGGAGAGAGAGGGAGGGAGGAGACAGGGGGAAGTAGTAGGAGGGAAGGGGAGGACTTTGTTTGTATTGATGGCTTGTCTCTCCTCCTCCTTCACACCTGCCTCCACCTTTCTCTCCCCTCACACCCTCCTTCCCTCCCTTCTTCCTCCCCCACCTCCCCCACCTCCCTCCCCTTACACTCTCCCCTTCTTCTCCTTCCTTACTCTTCCATTTCATCTCTCTCACACTTCCCCCTCCTCTCCCCCTCCTCCCCACCCACTCACACTCGATCCTCTTAATTCTTCCTCCCAGTTCTTCAACCTCCTCCTCTTTCTCCCAACCTCCTCCCCACCTTTCTCCCCACCTCCTCCCATCTTCTCCCCAACCTTCTCCCCACCTCCTCCCCACCTTCTCCCCACCTCCCATATTGAATTTTGCATACTGTTTCATAGTTTTCTCTTGAATAAATTTGCTCAGTGTGGCATATATTTAAGGTGTTTTTAGGTTTACACACACACACACACACACACACACACACACACACACACACACACACACCCGTCCCCCCACCACACCTCTACACCTCCCCCCACCTCTCCCCCACTCTCCTCACCTGTAAGACGTACCCCATCTCCCAGTTCTCCCCTGGCACAAACTAGAATGATCCTAATGGCTGGAAGAGAGGGAAATATTGCACTTTTTTTATACCAGTACCTCCGAGAACAGCATGTTAGGATATGGAGGCTAGTACTTCTCTCTCTGTCTCTCTCTTTCTCTCTTCTATTTCACACACTTCCCAAGTGTTATCTGTGTGTTTGGCTTTCTCTTTCTGTCTCTCTTTCTCTCTATATATAGTATATAATAATCTATCCGTCTGTTTACCTGTTTTTCTCACACCACACACACAGATAGAGAGAGAGAGGGGGGGGAGAGAGAGAGTCGCAATATTCTCAGTCAGTATAAAATTCTACGTCTGGTCGAATCGCCCTTCCTCTCTCCTCCTCCTCCTCCTCCTCCTCCTCCTCCTCCTCCTGTGGCTGTGAGATAGGGAAGGAGTGATGCTATCTCTATCTATCTTTCTATCTATCTATCTATCTATCTATCTATTTATCTATGTATTTGGCTGTGTGTGGAATCAATCATTAATAAATCTATCTCCTTTCTATCTAGTTATTTCTCCGTTGTGTGTGATTAGGTTAGGGATTTTAGTTAGGTTGGGTTAGGTTAGAAGTAGGTTGTAGGGGTTAGGTTAGGTTAGGTTAGAAGAAGAAGTTTGGTTAGGTTGGGTCAGGTTAGGTTAGGTTAGTTAGGTTAGATTAGGCCAGGTTAGGTTAGGTTGTTGTAAGGTTAGGTTGTTAGGTTAGATTAGTGATCAGGTTAGGTTGTAGTTAGGTTCGGAATTCTTATAGTGAAAAAAACATCAACAAGTAAATTTGAGTTTGTTAAATTTTTGAGCATTACAGAACGAGATAAGAAGTAATCAGATTAATAAATTGGATTACAGTGAAACAACGTGAAATGCGATTACAAAGATTACAGCTCACCAATTTACAGTGTGTGTGTGTGTGTGTGTGTGTGTGTGTGTGTGTGTGTGTGTTTGTGTGTGTGTGTGTTTGTGTGTGTGTGTGTGTGTGTGTGTGTGTGTGTGTGTGTGTGTGTGTGTGTGTGGTGTGTGTGTGTGTGTGTGTGTGTGTGTGTGTGTGTGTGTGTGTGTGTGTGTGTGTGTGTGTGTGTGTGTGTGTGTGTGTGTGTGTGTGTGTGTGTGTGTGTGTGTGTGTGTGTGAGTGTGTGTGTGTGTGTGTGTGTGTGTGTGTGTGTGTGTGTGTGTGTGTGTGTGTGTGTTGGTGCCTGTAACTAGCGCCTCCTGTATCCCTCACGTATGTATATAGGTATGTATATTACTCATATACGTATACATAGAGACATGGACATAAGTTTCACACACACACACACACACACACACACACACACACACACACACACACACACACACACACATCTCGGAGCCTTCTGAGCCATCTTGTACGTGATGTCGAGAGGATCAGTCAAAATAAGATATAATAAAATGCAAATTCCCTGCTGTGAGATGCTGTGCTGTGTGTGAGACAGGGGGGAAGAGGGATGCTTTTGCCTGATGCTGTTTAAATCTTTCCCTGGTGGTGTTTAGGTTATAGTGCTGTGTTGTGGCTCTATTGCTGTGTTTAGGTTCTCTTGTGCTGTGTTGTGGCTCTATTGCTGTGTTTGAGTCTCCTGGTGTTGAGTCCTCAGGTGCTGTGTTAGGCTCCCTGATGCTGTGTTGTGGGCCCTGATGCTGTGTTGAGTCTCCTGGTGCTGTGTTGAGGCTCCAAGGTGCTGTGTTGAGGCTCCCTGATGCTGTGTTGAGGCTCCCTGATGCTGTGTTGAGGCCCCTGATGCTGTGTTGAGGCTCCCTGGTGCTGTGTTGGTACTTGGTAAAGCGTGTATGAGCGTCATCACCTCGTGTTTATTCATACGTGGAGGTGTATACTTATGAATACACACCTCACATATACATATAATACTTGTATGCAACTATACATGCATACATACTAAACGATGGGTGTGTATGTCTTTATGTATGAACTCATGGGGAATGCATATGTATCTACTCACTCATACTTAAAATATACATATATATAAAAACTTGTATTATAAGTTCTTCTTGGAAATGAGATATTGGAGTCAAACAATGAGAACCGAACACTAGGAATGGGAATCAGGGAACTGGAATGATAAATGGGAATCAAAGACAATGAGAATCCAACCGTAGAATTAGGAATCAGGGACAGAGGATGATAAATGGGAATCAAGGAAATGGGAATCCAATGGAATGGGAATGAGGAAAATGGAGGTATCATGCAGTGGGGAAGTGTCAACAACAGGGGAGGAGGGGAGGGAGGGAGGGAGGGAGGGAGGGAGGGAGGAGATGGTATAAGTGACTTTACCTGCCCTGAGGTGTTGTGGTAAGTCAATAGAGACACTCACCCAGGGTTGAGAGTTTAAGCTGGGCAGGAAAGGTGTTCAGGGATGGTGTTTAATTACTTGCCCTGAGGCCCTCTAACCTCTTCTCTCTCTCTCTCTCTCCTTTGATGTTTGGGGTGAGGATTGTGTGTGGGGAATGGGTGGGGTGGAGTGTTGTGGGAATGGGTGGGAAATGGATGGGTAGGGATGGGTGGGGAGTGTGTGTGTGTTGGAATGACTTGTAAATCAGCCCTAATTTACAACAGGTTATTTACGTTTATAAATTCTTTACAAGTAATAATCACCATAAATTCTCACCATCATCTATTAGAGATTTTTATTTTTCATTATTGTTTTTTTACACCACTGTTATTTACATCCTAAATATCCTGTTAATCACAATCTAGGCATCAAAATAATCCCCTGTTAGTGATTTACGGCATTACACTCATAAATTACGGTGATTTATTTTGTTCTGGGTTTCATATGGCGGTATATGATTAAATTCTGACGTATTAGTTTATACATTGTTGTAATTTATTTTAAGTTATTTATTTACGAGCGACATAAGTGTAGGTCATGGGTGGGCGTGTGTGTGTGTGTGTGTGTTTAGTATCTATGTATGTATGTATGTATATATGTAGGTGTGTTATGTATGTATGTTGGTATGTATGTATGTGTATGTATGTATGTATGTATGCATGTTTTCTCTGTGTATGTTTCCGTCTCACTTGTTTTTGTTTCTCTCTCTCTCTCTCTCTCCCTCTCTTCCTCTCCCTTTCTTCCTCCTCCCAGACAGTATCTCCCAGCGCTTGAGGTTATGATAACAGATTAGGGGTTTCCGCTGTGAGTCTCCCCCAACGTCATCTGCAAACCAACATCCTAACCACCAACATCTCCCACACCACCAACATCTCCAACACCACCAACATCTCCAACACCACCAACATCTCCAACACCACCAACATCTCCAACACCACCAACATCTCCAACACCACCAACATCTCCAACACCACCAACATCTCCAACACCACCAACATCTAACACCACCAACATCTCCAACACCACCATCTCTACCACCAACATCTCCCACCACCAACATCACAACACCACCAACATCCCCAACACCACCAACATCTCTAACACCACCAACATCTCCAACATCACCAACATCCCCAACACCACCAACATCTCAACACCACCAACATCCCAACACCACCAACATCCCAACACCATATTCCCCATCACCACCATCCCCCATCACCACCACATCTCCAGCACCACCACAACCTCCCTCACTATTCTGTACCCAGCTGGAGACAAAAATACCCACGTAAAAGCAAATGCTAGTCTACAGCATTTATGCGTTAGTGGAGTGCTGTGTGCGGTAATTCCTCCGCTCTAGCATTTATACATTAGGTTTAGTGTGAGACCTTTTACGATACAGCATTTTCTACAGCATTATTTAGGTGAGAATTTAAGGTTGTAGAATTATGTAGAATTTCGGGTATTTTGTTTAGTTTTGTATTTTAGAGATTTTCGTGTAATATAATTTTTTTTTTAGGGGTTGGGTATTTTTAGTAGAACATTTATATATATATGTTTTGTATGAGAATTTTAAGTTTACGAAGATTTTTTTTTTTTACTAGGAGAAAATTTGGGAATTTTGTGTGAGGGATAAGAAAGAAAGAGTGTGTGTGAAGAGAGAGAGAAAAAAAATACAGAAAAGTCACAACAATAAAAGCGACAAAACTAAAAAAGAGAGAGAGAGATGGCAAAGGGGCGATAATATACAGAGAAAGAAAGAAAGAAACTGAAAGAAAAAGAGAGACAAAGAAGGAAAGAAAGAGAAAGGAAGAAGAAAAACTCCCAAAAAAGAGATTAAAGCTGGCTCCACCCTTCATCAATAAGCCAAGCTCCTAAAGACTTCATTAAGAAACAGTCCAAAGAAGAAAAAAAAAACATTTATAACACGAAGCTTTAACACGTGAAGTACAAGTCTTAACCTTTTATACACCTTTATACACCTATACTACACCTTTATATAGCTATACGCCTTTATACACCTTTATACGCCTTTATACTGCCTTTATACCTTTATACACCTTTATACGCCTTTATACGCCTTTTATACACCTTTATACGCCTTTATACATACCTTTACACCTTTATACGCCTTTATACGCCTTTATACACCTTTATATCAGCTTTATACGCCTTTATACGCCTTTTATATACACCTTTATACGCCTTTATACGCCTTTATACGCCTTTATACACCGTTATACACCTTTATACGCCTTTATGCATTCATACACCTATATATACCATTTAAGCATCTTAATACACCTTTATGCACATTTACACACTTTATACACCTTTACCTTCACACCTTTATACACCTTTATACACCTTTTATACTGGCCAAATTCTCCAACGCTTCTCGGACCATTAATTATTTTCTCTCAAGCCCTTATATTTAATTTGAAGCCAAGTGAAAGGTTGAATACGGTACAGGCGCAGTACAGGTTACAGGTACAGGCGCAGGTACAGGTTACAGGTACAGGCGCAGTACAGGTTACAGGTACAGGCGCAGGTACAGGTTACAGGTGGGGCAGGTACAGGTTACAGGTACAGGCGCAGGTTCAGGACAGGCGCAGGCACAGGTACAGGCGCAGGTGCAGGTACAGGCGCAGGTACAGGTACAGGCGCAGGTACAGGCACAGGCACAGATACAGGTGCTGGTACAGGTACAGGCGCAGGTACAGGTTACAGGTACAGGCGCAGGTACAGGTGGGCACAGGCACAGATACAGGTGCTGGTGACAGGTACAGGCGCAGGTACAGGTGCAGGCGCAGGTACAGGTTACAGGTACAGGTATGAAGCGCAGGTGCAGGCACAGGTGGAGTACAGGCGCAGGTACAGGTACAGGCGCAGGTACAGGCGCAGGTACAGGTACAGGCACAGGTACAGGTTTGGAGTACAGGTACAGGCGCAGGTACAGGCACAAGGTACAGGTACAGGCACAGGTACAGGTACAGGCGCAGGTACAGGTGCAGGCGCAGGTGCAGGCACAGGCGCAGGTACAGGTTACAGGTACAGGTACAGGTTACAGGTACAGGTACAGGTACAGGTACAGGCACAGGTACAGGTACAGGCACAGGCACAGATACAGGTGCTGGTACAGGTACAGGCGCAGGTACAGGTGGGTGCTGGGTACAGGTACAGGCGCAGGTACAGGTACAGGCCGGAGGTGGCACAGGCACAGATACAGGTGTGGTACAGGTACAGGCGCAGGTACAGGTTTACAGGTACAGGCGCAGGTACAGGTACAGGCACAGATACAGGTGCTGGTACAGGTACAGGCATGGTACAGGTACAGACGCAGGTACGGATTACAGGTACAGGTACAGGCGCAGGTACAGGCACGGGTACAGGTACAGGCACAGGTACGGGTACAGGCGCAGGTACAGGTACAGGCGCAGGTACAGGTACAGGTGCTGGTACAGGTACGGCGCAGGTACAGGTACAGGCGCAGGTGGGATTACAGGTACAGGCGCAGGTACAGGTACAGGCACGGGCACAGATACAGGTGCTGGTACAGGTTACAGGTACAGGCACAGGCACAGATACAGGTGCTGGTACGGGTACAGGCGCAGGTACAGGTACAGGCGCTACAGGTACAGGTGCAGGTACAGGCGCAGGTGCAGGCACAGGTACAGGTACAGGCACAATGCAGGTACAGGCGCAGGTACAGGTACGGGCGCAGGTGCGGTGCGGATGCTGAGTACAGGTACAGGCGCAGGTACAGGTACAGGCGCAGGTACAGGGTTACAGGTACAGGTACAGGCGCAGGTACAGGGCACAGGTACAGGTGCAGGCACAGGTGGGTACAGGCGCAGGTACAGGTATAGGCGCAGGTACAGGTACAGGCGCAGGTACAGGTTACAGGTACAGGTACAGGCGCAGGTACAGGTACAGGCGCAGGTACAGGTATAGGCGCAGGTGCAGGCAGGTACAGGTACAGGCACAGGTACAGGTGCAGGCACAGGTACAGGTACAGGCGCAGTACAGGTATAGGCGCAGGTACAGGTGCAGGTACAGGCGCAGGTACAAGCACGGACACAGGTACACACTCAGGTAATTTAAATGGAGTTCATCTAATATTCCTTTAAGTAAATCACTAATGACGGATCTCTTCTACTTTAACATAATTACAAAGATAAAAACAAAAACACCGGAAATGTGCTTGTAGTAAAACACGCGAGGAGCCAATAAAACACCGTCAGAGAAGTACTTGTGTGTGTTTTATTGTCTTGTGGCAGCGTAAACTTTTTCCTATCATGGTGTGTGTGTGTGTGTGTGTGTGTGTGTGTGTGTGTGTGTGTGTGTGTGTGTGTGTGTGTGTGTGTGTGTTTTCCTGTCACACACACACACACACACACACACACACACACACACACACACCCTTACAACAAAAACAAATAATTTTTAAACCTCGACTTCCGGTTCCCAGGTATTAAAATTCTCTCCCCGGCTAATTAACTGCCGAGATAAAATACAGGTATATATTCATTAACTCCGCCGGGAATAAACTACCAGGGAAAAAGTGGGAAAAAAATCACCCTGGTTATAAACATCCTGGGAAGAAAAACGTGATTTACTCTTAAAGTTTTTTTTTTCTTTTTTAGAAAGATATTATGGTAAGTCATCAGAGAAGCCTAGTTTATCCTGGGAAAAGAAACATAGGCGTGTTATACCGTGGTTTAGTGCATCCTGGGAGAAAAATGGCACTAGATTACCCTGGGAGAAAAAATGGGCTAGTACATCCTAGGAGAAGAAACATAACAGTGATTTAACGCGGCTTAGTTCATGGTAGGAAAAGAGAGTTCTTTAATATGGTTTAGTATATCCTGGGAATAGAAAATAGGCTAGTTCGTCCTGGTAGAAGAATAAGCTAAACAGGAAATTAAAATAAAAACAAGAAAAACAAGTAAAATTAATTAATTATTGTATATAGCGACACAAGCCTCCCCTCCTCGAAGAAAAAAAAAAACAAGGAAAATACAAAAAGAAATGAGTGGTAATGTATAAGAGGAATTTAAAACGAAACAAAACGAAAAAACCACACAACATATAACACACCTAAATAACAAACAAAAGAAACAAACAAACAAATATAAAAGGCAGAAACAAACACCAAAAAAAAACACAGTTATGATGTATCAGAAATATTACCAAAAATAATATATATTAAAACGAAATATAAAACAAACCAAAACACCCCTCACCCCCCCAAAAAAACAATCATAATAAAACACGAAAAAAAACCGGAAAAGGTCAGAATTCAACAAGAAAAAACATAACAATAAAAGCATAAAAACAGAATTACACACCCAAAAAAAAGCAGAACAGATGTAATAAATTAATACAAAAATGAATAGTAAAACGAAAAAAAACACTGAAATTATATGAAAAAAAAACATACAAACACAAGATAACACAGGAGGAGAAGGAAGCATAGGAGGAAGAGGAAGGTGAAGAAGGAAAGAGGAGGAGGAGGAGGAGGAGGAGGTGGTTGAGGAATAGGAGGAGAAGGAGATGAAGGAGGAAGGGTGGGGGGAAGACAAGGAGAAAGAGAGGAGTAAGAAGAGGAGGAAGAGAGAGAGAAGGAGTGGGAAGGGAGGAAGAGGTGATCCCAGGTAGCCACACCATTGACAGTTCGACATCTTAGTTAAGTTCTTGTCCTGAGGAAGCCTGTAGGAGGAGGAGGAGGAGGAGGAAGGGGGGTAGGAAGGAAGAAGAAGAAGGAGGAGGAGAAGGAAGAGGGGGGAAGGAAGAAAGAAGAGGAGGAGGAGAAGGAGGAAGAGATTGGATAGCAATTTTGAGGAGAGAAAGCAGAGAAGGTAATGCGATCTAGATGTAACTGGAAGTGAAAAAGATTAGGTAATGATAACAGAGGCTGGTGGGTGCTGTATGTCTGTTCCATACTTTATATACTTTTACATAAACGAGATCTCTTTTTCATGATACGGAATTATTATCAATATTTTTTTTTTACTTTTTAACTCATAGATAAAATTCACTTCTTTCTCTTCCTCCTTCTTCTTCTCTTCTTTCTTCTTCTTCCCTGCTCTTCCTCCTTCTTCTTCCTCTTCTTTCTTCTTCTTCCTCCTCTTCCTCCTACCTCCTCCCGCCCTTCATGAGATGGGTCAGAAGGTCAGCCGCCCCCAATACATCTCGTCAATCCTGGAAATTCACGGCCTGAAACCTGGAACTCCTCAGGGCTTCAACGTTTTAACTCGGGTTCTCGTGGAACGTTTTTGTCTGTAGCAAACTCTGGAAGGCTTTGTATATTGGCTTCTGAGATGTTTTTACAGAGTGATTCTGGGTGAACGTATGTCTGTCGCCGTTCATTCCCAGAAGCAAAATGGATCTTCTTCTTCTTCTTCTTCTTTTAATGTCTGTCTGTTTGGATCAGGAAATAGTTTGTGTTTTCTTAAGCCTCCCGATTGTATTTTTTCTCTTTGCGTCTGTCTATCTGTCTGTCTGTCTCTCTCATTTAACTCTTGGATCCAACAGGAGGGTATTACGGTATTCTCTCTCTCTCTCTCTCTCTCTCTCTCTCTCTCTCTCTCGTGAAAGTTTTTTAGTCCCTCTCCAGCCAGGAAACTGTTTAGCGCCCCGAACCTCAAGAATTAGTTTCCTTTTTATTGGTCTCTGGAAGGCTTTCATCCCCCTTGAGGTCTCACATCTGCTTTTCCTCCTTCTTTCTTCTTCTTCTTCTTGTACCTCTATCTTCTTCGTCTTCTTCTCCCAGAATACGAAGAGCCTTTGGATTTACCAGTTGAAAGACCTTGTGTTTTTTATCATCCTTGTACCATTTCAATTTGAGTTGGGGTGGGATAGTCTTTTCAACATCGGGAGGAATTGGATGATTTTTCTTAGCCGAAGAATGTGATGTGGACCAGAGTTTAGTAATTAGGATCGCCTGAAGATTCACCTCCTCCTCCTCCTCCTCCTCCTCCTCCTCCTCCTCCTCCTCCTCCTCCTCCTCCTCCTCCTCCTCCTCCTCCTCCCCTCTCCTCCCTCCCCCTACTCTCTTCTTCTTCCTCCACCTCCTCGGCCTCCTCCTACCTCCCCTCCCCCATCGGCACCGCTTGTGCACCTGATGATTAAATACTTCACTGTCATCTAGGAATGTTAGGTTAGAGTTAGGTTGGGATTGAGTTATTTTCAGCCTCTTAATCTAATATAAAAAATCTAGGCCTTACAACAACTACTACTACTACTACTACGATTACTACTACTAATAATAATAATCATTCCACCATCATAGAAAAAGTATAGTACTAATATCTTTTTTCTATCCATTCCAGTGTTGTTATGAGTCAGTGATCCAGACGATGAGGATTTGTGAGTCAGTCTACGTGTGAGCAAGTCTATTCCACCTCCTCACAGAAGCCAGAAGTGTGTGTGTGTGTGTGTGTGTGTGTAATTAAACTCTGAGGTACCCTGGAGAGCCCAACACCCGGACGTGATCATCAGTTGGTAATGATGTCTGTGCTGAGACTCAAAACTCACCTCCTCTTGTCAAACTTTAAAGGGCTAAAATCATCTCTCTAAGTGACATCGGCAAGTGACATCATTAAGTGACATCATCAAGTGACATCATCAAGTGACATCTTTAGCCAACGTTTGAAGACAGATTAAAAAGTTTGGAAGGAAAATCACCCCCCTCCACCTCTTTTATATATAACAGTGTTTGAAGGTGAAAAATAGACGGGATTTATTTAGGTGGAAATATATCTAAAATTAATGTTTTATAGATGAAATGATTCACTCCTAAGCTTACTGTGATTATAAACTAGAAAAAAAATTACCTTATAAATACTAATAGGCACAATAACAAGAGGAACAAAAAAAAAACAAGTGGATGATGTTTTGCAAGAGATTAATACAAGAAGAGAAACAGATGAATGGAGATGGCTACAAACTCCCCGAGAATACACAGCCCTGCCAGATACACAGGGCTAATACTACCTTACTACACCACTACATACAAGAACTAAGTGTAGTCTTGCATGTTACACTCGTCATCTTCAACTTATTGTCCACAGGTGAGTTTAATTGTTTTTGTTTGAAGATTGATTGATTTATTTTTTATTTTTTTTGGGGGGTGAATTCATCTGTTTTTTGTTTTGTTTGTTTTTTGTTTTATCTCTCTCTCTCTCTCTCTCTCTCTCTCTCTCTCTCTCTCTCTCTCTCTCTCTCTCTCTCTCTCTCTCTCTCTCTCTCTCTCTCTCTCTCTCTCTCTCTCTCTCTCTCTCTCTCTCTCTCTCTCTCTCTCTCTCTCTCTCCCTCTCTCTCTCTCTCTCTCTCTCTCTCTCTCTCTCTCTCTCTCTCAGTAGTAGGATTCGAGACCCTGACGACCCGAATGTAGAGAGGATAATTACAGGTGAGGGAAAACAAGGGGAGTTAGGGAAGGAAAGAGGAGTTATGAAGGGTGAGATGGAGGGAAGAAGGAAGAAAGAAAGAAAGAAGAGAGAATTTATGGAAGGGGAGATTTCAAACGGTGTAATAAACATCCTCAGTAACAACAACAAAAACATCAACAATAACATTTATTAACAGAAACTATTGAAAAAAAAAAAAGAATATGTTTAAATAAAAATAAAACTATCAGATACCGTTCATTTCTTTTAGTAATTTTGATCAAACCTTAAATTAGTAGGGTTTTTAAATTTACCTAATGTTAACCCTTTGTTTTTTCACTCGTATTTACTCGCATTTACAGAGTTGTTACGTTTCTATTAACATCATAATTCTAGTTTAAATTATGGTCTTTCAAGGATTATTTGTATTTAATTATTAGCATTATTACACACACACACACACACACACACACACACACACACACACACACACACACACACACACACACACACACACACGCACACACACACACACACACACACACACACACACACACACACACACACAGTGGTACAGTTTCCAGTACAAACGGACCCACCTTTAATTCAACTAATTTAACTAAGGTAAGAACTCAAGCTAACTCACTACGATCACCCATAGGAGAATCAATGTTATAGGGCGCTGGAAGGGGTTTAAATTTGACGAGGTTGAAATATTTAAGGGCGTGGGGGCGGGGCAGAGCTGGGCAGGGCAGGGCAGGGCAGGACAGGGCATCATATCTAGGGATGAAAATTGATTGAAAAAGAAACGGAAGGGATGAAGGGGTAACTGTGTAAATTATTCTTCCTGTGTGTATGTATATAACTAACAGGGGACTAGGGTCTGGATCAATGGCGTGTAACAGCCTGACGTACAGAGGGTGAAAAGAGGAGAGGGCTAAGGAAAGTAAGTGGGGGTGTGAGAGGTGAAGAATATGCGTGTGAGAGTCAATGGAAAGTATCTTTGACCAGGGTAAGTGCTGGGGAGACATTGAAGGCTATTGGACATTATTATGTTGGGTGAGGTTGTTTGGTCAGGGAAAGAATTAATTGACTGATTAACTAACAAAGATGGGGATAGAGGGATACAAAGGTGATAAAGTAGAGATAGAGAGAGAGAGAGTAACATGTTAGTGAAGACATATAAGAGGATGTAGTGTGTGTGTGTGTGTGTGTGTGTGTGTGTGTGTGTGTGTGTAACTATGGAAACTTCTGATGTAATATTCATGATTTATATTTAATTTTTTAACATTACAACAATAGTTACAGGTCTTTTAATGGAATCTAGGACTGATGAACGAAACTAAGAGATAATGAGCGAAATATACTGACACTGACAACTGCTGTACGTAGATATAATTGAATCATTTGGTATTTATTACTTTTTATGTGTTTCCTCGCTCTTTCGTCCAAAGCAGATTCGTTTTGCCAGCCCTGTGGTAATAATTCAGTCTCACCCTGATTATCATATTGATTGTACAAGCCTCTCTCTCTCTCTCTCTCTCTCTCTCTCTCTCTCTCTCTCTCTCTCTCTCTCTCTCTCTCTCTCTTTTTTTTTTTTCTCTCATATTTTCTTTACTGTGCTACATTTCACCTTCCCAGGATTCATCACACACCCTTCTTCCTCCCCCACACCCCATCCTCCAAACACGGACAAACAAACATTCTCTCTCTCTCTCTCTCACTTTCTTTCTTTCTCTCTCTTCTCAATCTTTCCACATTTTTTCTGCATCACACATTTCACCTTTTCCACACACACACACACACACACACACACACACACACACACACACACACACACACACACACACACACACACACACACACCACGGACCCTTTCTCCAAGCACAGACAAACCAAATATTATCTACCTCCCCGTGTTGGTTTGACAGGATTGGCGACAAACACGACACATCACTTGGTGGGGGGTTTCTATATGAATACATTAGCACCTCTTTGTCTAAATTGGTTAAACAGACAAAACACAGTGGGGTGGGGTGGGGCAGATGGGCAGGGGTGGGGGTGGGGCAGGAGTGGGAGGGCAGGGTGGGAGTGGGAGTAAAAAGAGAGGTTGTTTTTCGCTGGCTGAGTTTTTTTTAACATGGCAACACTGTTTAAGGTAATTTAGTTTAAGTCTACAGCAGAAGAAAAATGGTCAATGGTTGAGTGGGATATTTTTATTTATTTTTTATTATTATTATTATTATTATTATTATTATTATTATTATTATTATTATTATTGTCATTATTATTATTATTTATTTATTTGGGAGAAGGGTTAGCTGTGGTGGTGGTATGGTTAAGTTAGGTTAGGTTGGGTTGAGTTAAGGTTAAGGTTAGGACAGTTACATTAGTTTAGGTTGAGTTACGTTACATTAGATTTGGTTAGGTTAGGTTAGGTTTGGTTAGGTTAGGTTAGGTTAGGTTTGGTTGGGTTAGGTTAGATTAGGTTTGGGGTTGGGGTTGGGTTAGCTTTGGTTTGGTTAGGACAGTTACATTGAGTTTAGGTTGGGTTCGTTACATTAGATTTGGTTGGGTTTGTTTATTCATAGCATGACACATCTCCCTTGTTTTAATCAGCCATACATTCATTATTCATTTATGTAATTTATCCATCAGTTGAACAAGATCTATAACATCACTACATAAATTGCATTCATTAATCACATGAATAATAATAACCATAATTATTTTAATGTTAATGACCTGATATTTTTACACATGCATTTAATCACGTGAATTATGAATCAGACTCGAAGCATAATAATAATAATAATAATATTAATAATAATAATAATAATAATAATATAATAATAATAGTTAAGGCTTTTTATATCATATTTTTTAACAATTATACTTGTACTAATATTTCAATCCATTATCAACCAGACTCATAGTTTTGGTGAGTATAATAGAGATTAATGCAGAAACTTATATGAAATTAAACTGAGTTGTTATAATGCTCTTTACTAACGAAAGTAATAACACCTCCATTTTAACTCATTTTGATATTTAACTTGTCCTTTCAGTTAAATCACCAATCATACTCCCAGAGCTTTATACAACAATTAGCCTTAATGAATCTAGTTAAATTAATTAGAATTTCTCATAGAGTTTTGTATATATATATATATATTATACTCTTAACATTAATCATAATCACAAAATATCTGTAAACAATGTAAAAATTACTATGGTGTAATGAGTTGATGTTTTTATGCTCGTTTATCATTTAATCACGTAAATTAACAATTTAACTCGGGCATCATATATTAATTGACCTTATATAGAGTTGTATTGAACAGTCAATTACTTTTAATGTTGTTAAGGGTCAAAAGTAAATAATAATAATAATAATTATAATAAAGGTCAGGTCATCTGAAGATTATCCCCAATATATTTAAATTAAATATTAGCCCTAACCCAACCCAACCTTCTATAAGGCAGAGGAAACCGGTTCAATATCTCGACCTTGCCCTCATTAGCACTTGCCAACCTCACGATAATGACTCCAAGATTAACCTACGTGTAAACTCACCTCACACCACTTCACATTATCTTCTCATCATCAACACTGTGGTGCTTGGCTGTCCTAATGGCTTATAATTTATCTATGAGTGGGTGGTAAGCAGATTTTTTGATAAGGTGCGTTTCGATGTTGGTAGTTTTGTGTGTGTGTGTGTGGGTGTGTGGTGGTGTGGTTAGATGTGTGTGTGTGGTGGTGTGGGGTTGGGTGTGTGGGTGTGTGGTGGTGTGTTGATTGTGTGAGGTGTGGGTGTTTGTGAGTGTGTGGTGGTGTGGTTAGATTGTGTGTGGTGGTGTGGTTGGGGAGTGGTGGTTAGATTGTGTGTGTGGTTAGATTGTGTGGTGGTGTGGTTAGATTGTGTGAGTGTGTGGTGTGTGGTTAGATTGTGTGGTGGTGTGGTTAGATTGTGCTGTGGGTGTGTTTGGGTGTGTGGATTGTGTGTGAAGTTGGGTTGAGAGTAGAGTGTGGTGATGTTGGAGGATAGAGTGGAAAGGAAAATGAGATGGGGAGTGTGTGTGTGTGAGTGTGACAGATCGAGGTAGAGGTTATTATTTATAACACTGCAGAGAGTAATTAAGTAAAGGAAATAAAAAGCGATCATAGCCAGCTGTTAAATATGTTTCTTCATGTCGTGGTGTAAATAAAGTGATATTTATTACCATTTATTAAGATTTTGAAGGACTGTTATTATATATACAAAACTCACACGTATGGGCATCACTGCAAACAAACCCTGAGATAATATCAGTCTGCTGGAAAATAAAATCTTTTTCCTGATTAGAGTGGTTGGAAGGATATAAGTGGTGGTGATGGGAGGTTGTAGATAGTGGTGTGAGGTGTGGTGAGGATATTACAGTGAAATTGTACCCCAGGAAGTATTGCTCTACCCTTGTCTGTAGATAACATTCGCTGTAAATGCTTCCTCTTTTTCTCTTAGTCTCTCTTAAAGTGTTTTGGACTAGTTCTTTGGTGGTGAAGGAAAGACACACACACACACACACACACACACACACACACACACACACATCACTACACTGGCGGTCTTTGTGGACTGGTTTCTCTGATTTTTGATCATTATATGGTGGTTTGACTCAGCCCCAGTGCCTGTTTGATTAATTGATTCTTGCAATCAATCCATGAGTCAGTTTTTAATTTTGTATGTCAATGATAGTTGGTATTTATTTGTTTATTTTCTGTTGACACGTACATTTTTTCAAGAGCTTGGGGTAAATGAAGAAAGTATTTAATGTATTTTTCAAGTTATGAAATACAAATTATTTAGTTATTGAATGTTATTGCTATCCTCTAGATTATTAAATATGTTGAGCATTTTTGACCAGAAACTGTAGAAGCAATTTCCGTCAGGTGGTTGTTTCTGCTGTTCCTGGTCTAATTTTTTGTTTTTTTTTTTTTTTTTCTTACCTCACTTACCTCACCTTACCTCACCTCACCCCACCTTTACTCCTCACCTTTGATTCTGTCTTGGCTCACCAATTGCCCTTATACCTCACCTCACCCCACCACTAACTAAATATAATAACACTTTAATTAAAGAACATAATTAAACACAATACCTATTACTAAGTTGCATAATTAATTAACTCATAGTAAAAAAAAATTAATTACACCAAATTTGTTCTTAACAGTTTTGAACGTTAATTATACTCTAAAATATGTGTTCTGCCTAGAGGAGAGAGAGAGAGAGAGATGAATAATCACACATGTAGCAAGCAATTATACCTATTTAATTTAATGGTTAATGCTTACTAAGGTACAGGATAAAAGGTATCTATTATTTAACCATTAAGCCCAATGGGTTTGGTCTAATGGGGTCCCAGCACCAAGGGTCCAGGTAACTAGGCATGGTCTGTTGTTTTTATCCTAATGGGCCCCACTCTTCAAGGGACCCCAAGATTAGTGGTTATCTTAGTCTATGGGGCCCAATCTCGTTATCTATGCGTCCTAATGGGCCCCACTATTATCAGGAGGCGTTAGTTATACTGGTTGGAGTGATATAGGCAAGACTGAGGTAGCCTATTGGAAGGATGGGAGGAAGAGAAGGTAAAGGGGAGGAGAGAGGAAGAGGAGTATGGATAAGGGGGGGTGGGGAAGGAAGAGGGAGAGGGTGATGGGATGGGAGGAAGGAGGGGTGAGAAGTAATGAAGGTGGAGGAAAGGAAAAAGAGGAGAAAGAGAAATAAGGAAGGGAGGGAGGGAGAATGGGCTGAGAAGAGAAGTGGTGCAAAGCAGTGAGAGGGAAGGGGAGAAATGAGGAGGACAAGAAAAGAAGGGAGGAAGGAATGGAGAGAAGGAATAAAAGAAGGAGGAAGAGAAGGAAGAAGGAAAAGATAGCCATTTGAACTCCTTCCTCTTGTCTGAATCAGACAACCTAACTTCATCATGGTGGAATTAATTGTGTACCTGAATCTCCTTTCTGAGTACCATTCTCCAAACACACACACACACACATATATATAAGACACACACACACACACATTTATACCTGCCTAACCCCCCCCCTACAGGAGAGGGCCAGCATCCGAGGGGGCCATGGACCACAAGTGACGTGAACCTGGCTAATTTTGCCACCTCCTCTACCCCCACAGCTGGGATTCCGAGCTACATCACTGACGTGGACGGCTTTAGCGGACAAGACAGCCATCCTCAACTGCTTCGTCTATAACATTACACAAGATTTGGTGAGTGTGTAAGTGGTGTGTGAGTGTGTGTGTGTGTGGTAAAAGTTGCCTCTTTGTTGTTCTTTTGTCTCTTCTCTGTTCCGTCTTTGTTCCTGCTTCTTGTTGTTCTTGTTCTTCCTTGTTCCGTCTTTGTTGTTGTTCTTTTGTTCTTGTTCTCTTCATTCTGCCTTGTTGTTGTTGTTCTTCTTCTTGCTCTTTCGTTCCCTGCCTTGTTCTTGTTGGGTTCTTGTTCTTTCCTTCTGAAGTCTCTGCCTTTGTTGTTGTACTCCTTGTTCTTCTTATTCTTCTGTCTCTCCTTGTTCCTGCTCCCTTGTTCTTCTGTCTCCTTGGCCTTGTTCTTGCTTGTTCTTGAGTTCTTTCTCTTGTTCCCACCAGCCAGCATTCCTTTTGTTCTTCTTGTGCTCTCCAGTTCTGCTCATTGTTGTTCTTCTCTTCTTGTTCTTCTGTCTCTTGGCCCTTGTCTTTGCTGCTTTTTGTTCTTCTTCTCTGAAAGCTGCCAGCCTGTGTTCTTCTTGCTCCTTCTGTCTCCCCTGTTCCCTGTTCTTGTTCTTCTTGTTCTTTCCTTGTCTGTCTTGTTCTTTTGTTGTTCTTGTTCTTCTTCTGCTCTTGCTTCATTGTTGTCTCTGGAGCCCTTTCATTCTCTTCTGTTCTGCCTTGTTCCCATTCTGTCTTGCCTTCTGGTTCTGGCCTTGTTGTTGTTGTTCTTTCTTTCTCCTTTTTCTTGTTCTTTCTCTTGTAGTTCGATATTCTTCTCTTCTTTCTTCTGTCTCATCTGGCTCTCCTCCTCCTCCTCCTCCTCCTCCTCCTCCTCCTCCTCCTCCTCCTCCTCCTCCTCCTCCTCCTCCTCCTCCTCCTCCTCCTCCCCCTCCTCTCTCCACTTCCCTCCTCCTCACATAAACACACCTCACAAACCTCACACCTATCCCAAAATCTCACACAGCTACATATACATACATACATACATACATATTGGTGCTACATACAGCACATACATACAAAACATCTCTCTCTCTCTGTCTCTCTTGGCAGGTTTAATACACTGAACTGTAGCTGAATTATATACCTCC
The DNA here is from genome assembly GCF_018991925.1 of Homarus americanus. Taxonomy (NCBI): domain Eukaryota; kingdom Metazoa; phylum Arthropoda; class Malacostraca; order Decapoda; family Nephropidae; genus Homarus; species Homarus americanus. The sequence goes on along the minus strand of NW_024733145.1, from coordinate 5,370 downwards.
CAGTAGAAATTCAGTTTGCCCACACACGTCACCACACTGCCAATAGTAATTTCTTTACCCCATTATTTTCGGCTCACATGGAAGAGAGCTGGATGACGGCTAGCCCATGACGTCTTCACTTCATCATCCAGTCACATACCAGCCACAACAACGGCAAGACCAACACACACTCCAGTGCCATTCTGGCTTAGGGACTCCATCTATTCAGGGCTCCATTCATTCATTCATTCATCCATCCATCTGGTCTTCATCTCCACCAGGCTCCATTCATCTATCTATTCATTCATCTATTCATCTTAATTTGGTTCCATTCCATCTGATTCATCTCATCTACCATTCATCTACTCCATTCTTATCTTGGTCTACTATCTATTCATCTATTTCCATCTTATTCTGGCTTTCAGGCCTGTCAAAAACGATTACACCAACATCCCTATCAATCTGGATTTCGATCTCTAGTATCAACACGTGAGTTCGTCGAATAACATCCAATTATGGTATGTGGAATTTATTTTGGTACCGGGTAATTTAAACTGTTGTATTATGTTATGTTCAAAAAACCAACTTGAATAGTAAAAACAGAGTTTTAGAGATATACTAACGGGTAGAGCAATTATATATAACTAATATGGATAATACTGAAAAGGGAGGCTATTTTTTTGGGAAGTAATACGAAGAATTTCCAAACATGCAAAGAAAAGCTTGTATAGTTGATGAGTTTAATTTAGTTTTATAGACGTGGAATTGATTCTACAGGTTAAAAATTCAATGGGGTAAGGCAAAGTTCAGGAGGCTTTTTAAATTCACCTATATGAGCACAAGGGTATATGATTTAAAATACACACACACACACACACACACACACACACACATATGCACACACACACACACACACACACACACACACCAAACACGTACACAGGCTTAGTTTGCCTCCAGAAAGGTAAAACATTTCCAGTTCATTTTCTTACGAACTTTTCAGCTTCACTCTCTTGTGCCAATTTCTTTCTCTGTGTTGTGTTGGAGGGTTGACAACTTTAGTGTTCAAGCTCTCTACTTCTCGCCCCCTCACCACAACCACAGTGTACCCAACACAAACCACAGTACCTACCAACAGCACAACACCATTACTACCACAGTTCAGCACCATCAGCACAATTTGCTCAACGAATGGCCTCACCACCACCACCACCATTCCCACCACCACCACACACCACCACCACTCACCACCACCACCACACCACCTCACCACCACACTACCACCACCACCACCACACCACCACCACACCACCACGCCACCACCAACATCTAGAACCACGGTTTCCAATTCCTAGAATACGTAACATAACCAAACAAGAAAAATCATCAAACAAACAAAACAAATGTAAAACAAAACACACGAAGAAAAACACTCAAGAAGGAGCTTAGCAAGTCAAAAAACATGGAAAATGGTAGAAATGATAAATAAATGATTACGAAGTAATGAAACACGAAAGAGAATATTTGAAGAAGGAAAATAGTGAATGAGAAGAGAGAGAGAGAGAGAGAGAGAGAGAGAGAGAGAGAGAGAGAGAGGTTAAGTAAGGAGAAGAAGGAACAGAGAGAGATAAATAGATAAAAGACTAGTATAGTAGGTGTTTAGATAGATATAGAGAAAGAGAGATAAAGATATAGAGACATAGAGCAGGAAAGGGAGCAGATGATACAGACAGACAGACAGACAGACAGATAGACAGACAGACAGACAGACAGACAGAAAAAATATTTAATTGAAAATGAAAATCGAGGCATGAAAGGGATACACAATAGGGTCCAGGGTGTGGTTTGTGGTGGCTTGGGTGTGGGTTTGTGGTGAAGCTGGTAGCTGTGCTTTGGGTGTGGGTTAGTGTGACAATGATATTCCTAGTGTATTCCCAAGCATGAGCTCTTGGTTACAACTTTTCCTTCACATACACACACACACACACACACACACACACACACACACACACACACACACACACACACACACACACACACACACACACACACACACACACACACACACACACACACACACACACCAATCTATGGCCATTTCCCACCAACTATTACCAATTATTAAAAGAGGTCAGCTATGTTTGTGAGAATTTACTTTGAAAAAATTACAAAACAAAACACATAAAAAAAATCAACGTCTCGCAAATTAACTAAAAAATAAAAAATAAAAAATATGATAAAAATGCAGGTTGCATAGTAAGATAAGCAGACAGTCCCAGTAAATTTCATAAATTCAACGATAGGAATTTCGTTAAATACCCACGAGAATTTATTTACCTTCAGCTACTACTATTTATAAGAGGGTCGTAGGTACTAAATAACATCTAACTCTCCTTATCGTCACAGTGACCTCCTCCTCTTTCTCCTCACTCCTCAGCCTCCCCCAAAAAAATATCGAGTTACTAGATGGGGGGAACAATTAGAATTATATTTAAAATTTTATTCAGTGTAATTATACGGTGATGGGGTGGGGGCAGGGAGGGAAGGGGAGGGGGGAAGGTGCAAGAGGACAGCTAGAAGTAGAGGTGTGTGTGTGTGTGTGTGTGTGTGTGTGTGTGTCGGGTTAGGTTGAATGTTGAGTTGTATTTGCTTTTTCTGCAAATAATAATAAAGGAATAACAGTAAATTAAGAACGAATGTGTGTATGTACATAGTTACATACATACATACATACATACATACATACATGAACACCATACTGTTAATTATTGTTTATATATAGAAATAACAGAAATCCACGTTCACAATAATTTACATACATATAAGTTTGTTTTCATAGAAGTTCACTTATTACTAGTAGTTTACGTACACAGAAGTTTGTTGTGTTAGAAGTTTACGCATAGGTACAGCACTGGTGCCGTGGTCCAATCTCACTAAAGACTGGAGAAAATCAAGCCAGACCTCTGTTAATGCAATTCGCTGTCGGCCGTCGGCCAAAAGAGAGTCGGCAATCGGCGTCGGAGTTGTGGGTGCCGTGTACCAACAGAACCGCAAAAAAGTCAACAAACAACAACACACACACACACACACACACACACACACACACACACACACACACACACACACACACACACACACACGATAATCCATTAGATAATCAACAGAACATGTCACTAACGAACAGAAACAATAAAGAATTACTACCACTAATAAATAATAGAAATAGTACTGGTTCCACTAACCTGCCAGGTAAACCAATTAGTGTTTTAATTAATCATGTGTTGATAATTACAACTGGCCGCCATATACTTGTAATAATCTGGGTTGGGTTGAAGGAGTTGATTCATGTGGTTGTATTTGGTCAGTTACCCATTGACTGTTGGGTCTTAACAGGCCCCAGTGTTGGAGTTGAGTGTCTTATTAGCCCCAGTGTTGAGTTGAGGTTCTATTAGGGCCCCAGCAAGGCAGCTGGAAGTGCCTATTAGGGCCCCCAGTGTTGAGTTGAGGTTCTATTAGCCCCCAGTGTTGAGTTGAGTGTCTCATTAGGCCCCCAGTGTTGAGTTAGCTGAGTACCCCACAGGCCCCAGTGTTGGAGTTGGAGGTGTCTCACAGGGCCCCAGTGTTGGAGCTGAGTGTCTCTAACAGGGCCCCAGTGCTGAGCTGGATGTCTTGCTGAACCTGTGCTGAGTTGAGGTTCAGCCAGGGCCCCAGTGTTGAGTTGAGTGTTCTATTAGGCCCTTGTGTGTTGAGTTGAGGTTCTATTAGGCCCCAGCAGTTGAAATGGGTTAGGCCCCAGTGTTGAGCTGAGTGTCTATTAGGCCCCAGTGTTGAGTTGAGTGTTCCTGGTTGTGCCCAGTGGTGCTGAGCTGGTTCTGCTGTGAAGCTCCCTGTGCTTGAGCGGCACTGGCTGAGTTCCAGTGCTGAGCTGAGGTTCCCATTAGGCCCCAGTGCTGGAGTTGAAAGTGCTCCTATTAGGCCCAGTGTTGGAGTTGCTGAGTAGTTTCTATTAGGGCCCCAGTGTTGAGTTGAGTGTCTCTATTAGGGCCCCGGTGCTGAGTGTTCTATTAGGCCCCAGTGTTGGAGTTGGAGTGTTTTTACAGGGCTTCCGGTGAGTTGAGTGCCCCATTAGGCCCCAGTGTTGTGCTGAGGTTCGGCTAGGGCCCCAGTGTTGGGAGGAGGTTCTATTAGGGGCCTCGGTGTTGAGTTGAGGTCTCTATTAGGGCCCCAGTGTTGAGTTGAGGTTCTATTAGGCCCCAGTGTTGAAGCTGAGTGTCTCTACAAATTCTGCATGAGTTGAGTGTTCTATTAGCCTCCAGTGTTGGAGCTGAGTGTTCTATTAGGGCCCCAGTGTTGGAGTTGGAGTGTCTTATTAGGCCCCAGTGTTGAGTTGAGTGTTCCCATTAGCCCAAAGCGAGTTGAGTGTTCTATTAGGCCCCCAGTGTTGAGTTGAGTGTCTCTATTAGGCCCAGTGTTAGTGTTCATTAGGCCCCAGGTTGGTTGAGTGTTCTATTAGGCCCCAGTGTTATGTTGCGTAATCCCACGGGCCCCAGTTTGAGAGAGTTGTGTATGTTACCCAACCCAACCTACCTAACTAACCCAACCCAACCTAACCCAACTCTAACCTAACCCAACCCAACCTAACCCAACCTAACCTAACCCAACCTAACCCCAACTTAACTTCTCCTGAAAATGTCAACTGTCTGGCTCAACCAATGTGGACTCACAAACCCCTGCAATATATAAATAAATGGATAAAAAAATGCCATCAACACGAGATAACAAGGTCACTTTTTAGTTATGTGTACGAGATAACTACCTGACTTTCACAATGGCGAGGTGAAATTGTTTTAAACGGTTCTGACTGCTGGCAAGAGCTTGTTTTATTGAAGCTTTTATGTGTTTGACTTCTGATGTATTGTGTGTATGTGTGTGTGTGTGTGTGTGTGTGTGTGTGTGTGTGTGTGTGTGTGTGTGTGTAGAAAATTATTACACGGACTATCACCTTAAAATTCCAGAGCCTGCGTTGTTCCTTAAAATCTGGATTTTTTTTTCAATGGTCATGTAGGATGGACAGCTATCAAATCGGGGACCTAAATGTTTTGTCAGGGATCAATAGTCTTTTAGGTCGAGTTTACCACTTCACCTGCCAGTCATAACACTTACAGGTCAGTTTGGAACTTGTACACGACACACACACACACACACACACACACACACACACACACACACACACACACACACACACACACACACACATCTCTCCAAACATTGTTCCTCAGTCTAGTGGCCTCTTATGACTCTGTCCCAAGATCACCCTCTCTCTTCTCCTCTCTCTTCTTCTCTTCTCTTTTCTCCCTAGCAATGCCGTAACTGAACGAGGCTGGTCATGAT
>NW_024733144.1:0-19471 GCF_018991925.1 Homarus americanus | reverse complement strand
CTTGGCAGACTCTTATATAGAATCAGAGAACACATGTCTCCTAACATAAATGGCTTCACCCATGGTAAAGGTGTACATAATTGCATCACCACATTCCGAACTGTGCATGGTGATGAAAGGCACAGATACACCACATTTCTTGACCTAAAAGCTGCATTTGATATTGCCAATAGGCAACTGATATTGTACGAACTAGCCAAAATGGATATAGGAGGTAGGCTGTTACACTGGATAAGTGGTTACCTAACCAACAGAAGGGCTGCTGCACTGTTTCAGGGTTACAAAAGTGAAGTTAAAGATATGCAACTTGGTACCCCTCAAGGTGGAGTACTTAGCCCACTTTGTTCAATGTTCTTATGAATGCATTATTAAATTTAATACCAGACAACCCCAGCAATATCTCAATCAGCTATGCTGATGATATTCTTATACATACTAAAACTCATCGTGAAATGCAAACCACCCTGAACCATGTATACGCAGCCTGTGAACACCTCGGTCTTATTATCTCCACTGACAAAACTAAGGTGTTCAACAAACAAGCTGGTAACTGCAAACGCGGCCCCGCCAAGTTCAAGATAGGTAACAACACTATTGACTATGTTTCTTCTTTTAAATATCTTGGTGTTTCCGTCCCTTGTACCCTACCTGCCATACAACAGCTAACCCGCCAATGTACTGACAGACTGAGACCTCTTAGAAGTGTAGCGGGGTACAGCCCGCACTATGGTGCTAATATTAGAATTGTTAAAACAATGTACCTAGGCTATATAAGATCTCTGATAGATTACCACGCACCAGCCCTGGTCATTCGTGACGGGAAAGGCGTTGACAAGCTCGAGAAAATGCAAAATAAAGCCCTCAGAATTATCCTAGGATGTCCCATGAGCACTAAAGTACTTAATATGAGGAAAGAACTAGGTATACCCAGTGTTAAAGATAGAATAATTGAAGTCAACCTCATGATAGCCCTGAGGCTTCTGCGTGGTGATCCTGATAACATTGTTTCCTTAAAATTGCTAGAATGTATGAACCATGGGACTACTGAGTCTAAATGGATCCAAACTACAGCTACACATATGAAGATATTTGGACTAGACCACCTGTACAAAGTTGAGACACAACAGCGCTTCCTGCCACCCTGGCGGACAGTTCCCTTCGATATCACAATACCGACGTATCCGCCTAAAAAATTAATTATACAAAGCATTTATCTCCAACACACTGCCAAATTGAGAGCCCTTGAACACATACACACTCTACAGACTGATGATAATATCACACAGACCATCTACACTGATGGATCTCTAAACACCGCCTGTGGGAGGGCTGGAAGTGCTATTGTTGTGACTCAACCTGACGGTAATATAATTGAGAAAGGAGTTAGAATTAACAACTGGGCATCCACTCTACAAACTGAATTAGTTGCCATACTCACAGCTATTAAATTCATTGAAACCACTGTTACTGACAGTCTCATCATCACTGACTCTCTATCCTCACTACTTGCCCTTGGTACCCTCGACTCAGGTTGTCACGCTCTTGTCTCTGAAGCCAGACACAAATATGCGTGCCTTGTTGACCGGGGTGTCAGGGTCAAACTGTTGTGGATCCCCTCTCACATAGGCCTCATAAAACATGACAGAGTTGATGCCCTCGCCAAACTCGCGTCTAACAAAGACACCGTTGAATACAATTTGGGTCTGTCAAAAGAACCCTTAAAACTGTAATTAGGAAAGAACTTATTGATGAGTTTGACGCAAGTAGACAAGTGCAAACAGGCACTAGTCGATCCATAGTTTACCATGATGAGATGTATCAAGTGAAACATGTATATGGAGCAAGTAACAAGATCACTAGATTACAAGATGTTGTAACCGCTAGATTAAGGTTAGGATATAAGTACCTCTGGCAGTATGTTCCTCAAGCAGATGTAAACAAAAATAAATGTAAAGTGTGTGGCCATACATATGGCCACACACTTGAACACTACGTCCTCGACTGTGTGAAGATAGAACCTTTTAGGGACAGGTCCAAGCACACTGTGTGTGAAATGGCACAACACTTCATCTCTAATGGCAAGATAGCCGACATATTAAGATTGTATCCACTTTTTTGCACTCAGTAACTATATCAGTTCCCAAGTATAGAACCAAACACACAATGTGCTTGAATACCTCCCACGTAAATGTGAATAACAAAGTGTGAGGCCAGACATACTGCCTCACACGCCTGTTCTCACGCATTTGTGAATAAGTTACCCTTTATGTATAGAACTAAACAAATAATGTAAATGAAATACTGTGTAACTTTCGGTGCCATAATATCCTGACAACCGGGGTTAATTATTATGACCCTTTGTAAACCCTACTCTGTAATCCTTTTGCGCTACCGCTCACAGGATGAGTGTGGGGTGCACAATAAAGTAGCCGCTGCAAGCGGCAAAATCAAAATCAAAATCAACCATACATACACACACCATACACATACACACACCATACACACATACACACACACACACACACACACACCATGCACACACCATACAAACAAACAAACACACACCATATACACACACACACACACACACAATGCACACACACACACCATGCACACTCACACACACACACACCATGCACACTCACACCATGCACATACACACACTAATTGTTTTAATTTAGTTCTTGGAACTCTTAAGTGGCAGCGCTTGATGTAAACACTTCTTGGCATTTTCTGTTTATCTAGTAGCAGGTATACACACAGATGTAATATGAGAAAATAAATTATGAATTCTGTCCAGGGAAGTGTTGTGAATATGACCTTGAGATAACACTTGTGTTAAGTGTGAATTTCCCTGTCTAGTGATATGTCCAACTACTACTCTGGGCCGCGAGACAGTGGTAGTGATTACAGATTGCCCACGAGGGGGCTAGTTTATTGGGCACCCCTTACATCCTGTGCAAGGTGAAGCGCAAAAGCGTTTACAGTGCCCAACTGGGAAGCATGCGGAGTTCATGCTTGCCTTTATGACTCATGCATTAAGGGCGTAAAAGGCCTGAAGGGTCATGGGGTTTGTCAGCAAGTTACATAAAGTGACAATGATGAGTGTGTGGGGGGAAAATTCCCGGTACAATTTATCTGTTTATGGCAAAGTGTGGCAGGTCCCTATTAATGTGAGCGGTGTTTACTGAATCAGCTGACCCTGGCTCGACCTTTTGAGAGACGCAAGCCAAGTGATCTAAGAGTCGTGAATAACATGGTGAATTACTTGGTGTTATTCATTTGGGTGAATATTTGTATAAATCAAAGGTGCTGTCACACACACACACACATACACACACACACCACACGTGGCACACCACCAACACACAGTTTCTGAGAAGGAGTTTGAGATTGTATTTAACGAAGTCTTAACTGGGAAAATGTTGTATGGCTTTTGTTATGGGGTAAGTTCTGGCGTGAACATTAAGACTATTTTCATAATTTTTTGTAACTAATATTTTTATCTGCCTGGTACAATTATTTATTAATTTGTATTGTAAGTTGTGTCTTGATAGTCGATGTAATGTAACAATTTATTTTTTGTGTTAATGTTCATATAGATTGGTTCAGTGTTGCGGCTCTGACTCGTCAACGATGTTAATAAGCTCTTGAGTACATACTGCTGGTGAAACTATGTTATATTAACAACACGACAGACAAGTACTATAATACCTTAACATTTAACAATAATTCAGCCTTAATTTAATTTTTTCACCAACTTAAGACACATAACCCAGAAGGAAGTAAGACGGGCAACATAACGCTGGATATCGTGGCTTCACTAAGTGCAAATTATGGAACTTGAGGTAACATATTATGGGAAAATGCGAGCCCTGCTAAGTGGTTCTCCTCAACATGGACGCAAACATCAGATGGACAAAGAAACAGAAGAACCCCGGATATACATTCATTTATTCTACAAAAAAGTTACGTAAACGAGCGTTAAATACGTTTAAGTAATCACAGTTTACGAAGCTGAAGTCGAGATATTAGAAGATGAAGAAGACTTTAGCATATCAGTATACCCCACGACCGGCGCCAGGATGTTAAGTGTGCCATCAGGGTATATTAGCGCTGAGAGACGGGTGCTATCGTGGTATATTAGCATACCTTCACCCTGAATGGTATATCAAAAAGTACAGGATTTACTTCACAGATATTTAGTTATATCTATCGGTATATTATATAAATTATATCAATATATCTGTGTATACCAAATATGGCATCAGAGTATATCACCGTTTGCCATCATATTCTCTAAATAACCTCAAAGTATACCCCCGAATGTTTAATATCATACACTATAAATGACACTGTAGTATGTTAGTATATAATCAGGGTATAACATAAATAATATCAGCATTGTTTAGAATATCATATATATTAAGCGTGAGGAATGGATGTATATGATTCAATATATCACAGTTACATAAAGCGGTATGTCAGCTCATCAGCATATCACTAGAATGACATCAGAGTATAGGACACTATACTCCAATAAATACTGTCAGGTATCTAAGTATATCAGGGTAATCACTGAGAAGTGTCAGAACATATCAGCATATTCCTTGACTGGTAACAAAGCATATCAACATACTCAAAGTATAATCAATGTCTCCGGAATAAACAAGCCAGTGACAGCAGCATATATTTCTGAAAATCAGCTGTGAAATATGTTCAGAACAGCCCAAAGTATACTATAATACTAAGCAACATTTGAAATATACCAGTATACTTCTTAACAGTCAGGGAAAAAATCATTATACAGATTAGTGTCCTCGAAGCAGATCAACTTGTCTCCTGCTTTCTGGGGACCCATTAGTGGCATATCAGTATATCCAAAGAGACACATCGGAGTATATTACCATATATCCCAAGTGCCATGAAGGGATATCAACATACCTGAGTATATTAACTAGCTCTCATAGTCTTCCACTCTCTCTTAGATCCATCAGAATATGTCAGCATATCACCCTATCTTCTGAAGGTCCAGTTTACCTTGTTCCGAAAGTATGTCGAAGCATACTAACAGATCCCCTGAATGCCTTGAGAACATATCAGTATACTTCTAGGTTAATTCATATCATATCAGTATATCCCCTGAATCTAAGGTATAGCTAACCTCATTTCAAATTATTATTAGAGTATGTTAACATATTCCCTTAGAAGCATACCAGCATATCTCTTATGTCATTACAGTCAACCAGTATACGCTCAGGGATAGATGCAAGCATATCAGGGTATATTAGCATACCCTGTAAGAGAGATATGAGCCTAGCTACATAACCAAGTATATCAGCATACCCTATATGCTCTTATAGTACATCAGCACACCCTCTGAGAGACAGAACCATACCAACATATCAGAACATATTAGTATATCCTTTAGAGTGATATGAACATAATGGCATATCAGATGACAAGAGTATATCAGCATAGTCTTTGAGGAGCATATCAGACCAACCTAGCATAAGCTCTTTAAGATAGATGGGAGCATATCTTAAATAGACTGGAACATACCAGAGCATATTAGCATATTAGCATATTAGCAAGGTGAGGAGGAGGAGGAGGAGGCAGGTGTCCACCGACCAGGTATGCCGATAGTCTGGTGATAATGTGGGTAAAACTGGTGTGTGTGTGTGTGTGTGTGTGTGTGTGTGTGTGTGTGTGTTCGTTCTCATGTTTATTTCTTGTAAGGTATGTGTCACCTAGCCGGCCATTTTGTTTACATTTTTCGGTCGCTCTAAAATACCATTAAAACAATATTGAGTATAAACGTTTGGCTCAACTGATGATCTCAAACATGTCCCAACTTTTTTTTGCCTCAACTCCACATTCTGTAACTCATTTAGGTAGATGTCCCTCACTACACATACACTGGACTATGTGTAATGTTGCAGCTAATGTGTTATCAAGATATTGCACATTATAAGTTCATGTGTGGTCATTATTATATCAAACGGAGGAATTTTAAAGAGCTATTACACCACCTGTATCATTAGTTGTCGCCAGGTGAAGGAATGTTTAGGTAGATTATATTTTATTTACTGTAATTAAAGTTTCAATACCTAAGACGTTCCACTATAAGAGTCTTTCAACCTCAGGTAAGGTCTAAAGACTTTCTACTCTAGGTCTTACACCCTGGAGTAGCTGTATCGTCCACATAGGTAATTACTCCACAAGGAACTACAAGTTACACCTTGATGTAATACTTCATTTATTGCCAAACTTTATAGGGAAATATTTTTTCACAAAGAATTTCAAGTTACAATTTCACATAACAAGTCACATTACAAACGTTCCTTCGGCTTACAGTTAAACTTTGCAATGTCAAGATATTTTTTTCACTGCAGAGGAAAGTATGCGTCATCATCACCACACACACACACACAAAGACAAAACTCCTGTATCCAGATTCTCAAAAGTTTATAAATTAAATTCTTCCCTAAAATTAAACAGACAATACATCTATTTATCATAGAGTATGTGAACAATATCGACGCCATATTGGTTACCATCTTTGAGTTATATAATTAGTTAGCTTCATAGTGTTAATTATTTAGTTAAAAAGGAAAAATAATCTACTAGTGTGTGTTGTGACCAAAATATATCAACATTGTATTTACTTTCTCCTCCAGGGGGCACTAAGTCTAGAAAAATGACACAATTGACATCTACATAAAGTGACTGATCAAGGGTAGATATTGGCTACCTTTTGTGTTACTTTGAGGTCGTAAGAACACACAGAGCTGCTCTTAAGGATGTTTACCACAATACACCTCAACCAGTTTCTCATTCACTAAGGTCAAACAATAAATCTGGTTCACAAGATACACCGTAAATTTTATTAGAATACAATAATCAATTACTGTATTATTGTATTGAGGCGAATAGTCTTATGGTGTTAAGATGTGTTCTTAAGCCACGAAGGTAAACAAAAGGTATTCAATATCTGCCTTGGTTGACGATGATCTGTAGACGTTAGCAAGTCCTCCTCCTCCTGCTCTCGAGTAAGGTAAGGAAGGCCTCACCTGACCAAAATTGTTAATTAAGATAGATTACCTGAAGATTAACCCTCCCAGCTTATTTCAACTAATGATTAACCTAACGCTACTTGGGAAGTTAAGTTAGGTTAGGTTAGGTTAGGGTAGGGTAGGGTAGGGTAGGGTAGGGTAGGGTAGGGTAGGGTAGGTCAGGTCAGGTCAGGTCAGGCAGTGCCAGTGTAGTTAATCTTGAGGTTAAATAAACTAGAGGCTAATCTTCACATGAGCCAGTAAGACACTTTGACGGAGGCGGTTACGTACAACAGGAAAGCTCTGATAACATATAATGTACAGTATATACCGTTTAAGTTGCGTCAGCAGCTCTATACACCACTTATTGACTTACTCATTCACTGCCGTAGAAATATTTACTTCTCTAACAGTTTTCTATATGGTTCCCAGTCATTATAATACGACCTTGTAAAATCAAATGATCTAAATTAAACTAAACTTATCCAAATTAAACTTATTAGCTAACAAATCCTTCTAAAACACGATATATGCAAATCAAAAGTTCTAAATTCAACTTAACTTATCGTAATATAACTATTATAACTAAACCATTTTAATTAAACCTAACCTAAACACCTCAAGTGCCACAAACAGAAGGAAAAAACACCTTTAATATTATCGTGTAGGAGGCCCCTGTAACCCACTAACTCCAGGTAATGCATCTATATCAATCTACCTGCGTTAGAAGCTCTATACGTGGCTATGATCGTTACCCACTGCTGGAGAACATTTGTACTTCTATAATTACCCCTGGAGAAACAATGCACCAATTTACGATTTATTTATTTTATTTTTCATTTATTTTTTATTCTTGGTCCATACTGTAAACATCGCCCGCTTGTGAGTCCCGTCAGCCATTTTGTTCTAACTTTCGGGGATTCTAAAATAAGCTATAAATAAATAAATAAATAAATAAATAAAACAAGCATCTTTTGTTTTTCTAACCCATGAGCTGTGAGTCTTCATTATATACTTCAACATTACTGTAAACTAAGGCTAGAGAGGGTGTGTACAGTACTAGTGGAGTCAAGACGAGAAGGTATTTCAAATCCATAAAGGGTTTTACAAGTGGAGAGTCTTACAAGTGGAGGGTCTTACAGGTGGAGAGTCTTACAAGTGGAGGGTCTTACAGGTGGAGAGTCTTACAAGTGGAGGGTCTTACAGGTGGAGGATTTTAATAAGGATAAATACAGCAAGTCTTACAGTTGAATCAGCCAAGTCGAGGAAAACTCTTAAGAGTCACGTAACTTCTACCTGGTGTTACCTGTAATCAAGCTAAGGTATATGTAAGAAGAATATTATCTCGTTACTATCCATTCCTCTTCCACTATCCTGCGAGGTGGTGTATTAATAGGCACAGATACTCATGATAAAGAAGGAATAAAGAGAAAGACGCAAGATACCTATAAAATGCGACAGAATATACCCACACATGCGTAATCCTAACCCATCCCAACCCAACCCAACCCTATCCTACCCCCAGCTTCACCACAGTACACAAAGTCATTCTTGGTATCAGAATGACGCCTAAACACCCTGTATCGCCTAAGACACATTTGAATCGGATGGTTCGTTGACGGTTTTATTTCTTCGGTATAAACCAGAGAAGCAATTAGTTCGTGGGAACAGTGAGTCAAAATACTTCACATCAGCTTCGTTTACGACCTCCAGCTGATATTTACTTCTGTTGTCTATATCAATCACATTTTATAATGAAAACAAAAATATGGTTAGTTACTTAAAAATGAAAAAAACATCATACTTAGATACTTAAGAGTGAGGAAAAAGATACTTAAGATACTTAAAAATAAAAACACTCTTTGATACTTAAATTAGGACAAAATAAACGGACATAAAGATTTAACTATGAGCGGTGGATATTACGACATGTACCGGCTATCAATACAGAGGCGCTATTTAGCCGTGAAGTTCTCTCAGAAACTCAACAAGACAATATGTGGTCACGTAAAAATTTCAGGTTAATTTTTAACACCATCCGTCATTTTAAACCTTGGCACCTGTAGATTAAGAAAATATATGGTGATATTTTTCTGATGGGATAAAGGTCGTATTTGTCCAGAGAAGTAAGAGAGGAAAAAAATCACTTGAGAGGCATGACGCACAGAGTGTCTAAGGTGATAAAAGATCATATACTACCATTTGGGTTTTCAAATTAAGTTCATTACATAAAATATCAAACTCATAAAGATTACAAAAGAACAGAACATCATGAGCTCTCTACAGCTATTGTCAGCCGTCAATATGCTGATGTACAGAAGCTACACAATGTTATTGGTGACTGTAATCCCAGGAAAATGATGCTCTTTTAAACTTGGTAACTGGAGCTGTAATGCCAGAAAATGCCAAATATGACAATCTATGTGCATATGAAGTTGGAAGACAAAATTATGAAAATTTTGTCAAGAAACGTATTGTTGGTCCATTGAGCATCTGGGAAAAGATGTCCAAGGTTAATCTTCTGTCGTGGAAAGCAGCAAATAAGACTTCAACCATCAAATTGCTATCACAAGTTATAGAACTTAAGCAGGACATACAGTATATGCATCACAGAAGGGCAGCACTGTACATATCAAGTCACCAGACACTGATGTGTTTGGCATATTAAAGCAGCCTCAACTTGGAGAAAATACAAGTATGAAAACAGGAACTGGTGAGCGACGACACATTGGGCAGAGAGCCTTACAGGTTTCCATGCCTTCACAGGATCTGACTGCATTGGAAAATTTGTTGGCAAAGGAAAGAAATCATGTTGGAGCACTTTGATGAAATCTAACACAAAAGTCCTAGATGCATTCAAGATGCTGAGTAGACCAAATGCCCTCCAGCAGACATGTTTATTGGTCTAAAGGAATTTGTATTTAAGCTCTACTGTCCAGGCAGAAGCTGGAGAACTACCAGCGACTGCAGCAACTCTAAAGTATCATATATTGAGAGGAAGGTATCAAGCTCTTCTGTGGTCTTGTGATGCAGACAGTGAAATGCTTTCACAATTAGAGCATGGCTGGAAGATTGACAATGACTGTTTCATACTAGTAATATCAGACCAACCACCAGCTCCAGAAGCAATCACAGAACTTGTTAAATGTGGATGTGGCGTCAGGAAATGTGGATCATTGTCATGTTCATACAGAAAGAATCAGAAAGAATAGCATGACATGCACCGAGATGTGTAACTGTCAAGCAGATGATGAGAAATGCCTAAACAAGGTGAAGGAATCTGTTGTACACAGAAGACTCTGATGACGAGGACTGAAGCAATGTCGTAAATAATAACTTGTGACTTGTTTACACATGATGTATAACACTACAAACTTTTAATAAATATAAAACGGTGGTTCTAAGCTTTTCAGATAATGGTAATATGTATATGTTTAATTTCCAGTATTTGTCTTTAGCAAATAATTTTACTTACTGCAATCTCTTCTTTGCCAGAGACAGGATGGCATATATGAGCAGCCATGTTTGTAACACACTTATGATATTATAACAGCATTCATGATATATTATGTTAAATTGTAATCATATAATACTACATGTTCATAGGTTATTAGTCATGTTTTAAGTTAATTAGGACTTAATGGTAATACATCTGTGGTTCATTACGCCGCTCTTTAATAAAACTTCTTTAAAGGCATAAAACTTATAATAAACCGTTCAGAAAAAATGACACCACAGTTCCTTAACATAGTTTATAAGGATTATTATAATGTATGGTGTCAAAAATTAACATGAAATTTTTACGGGATTACTTAAGCTCCTACACTAAAACCTGCCGACCTAACCTAACCTTTTTTACCCACCTCTACCTACTTACCTAACCTGACATAATCTAACCTAACCTGACGTAATCTGACCTAACCTGACATAATCTAACCTAACCTGACATAATCTAACCTAACCTGACATAATCTAACCTAACCTGACATAATCTAACCTAACCTGACGTAATCTGACCTAACCTGACATAATCTAACCTAACCTGACGTAATCTGACCTAACCTGACATAATCTAACCTAACCTGACGTAATCTAACCTAACCTGACATAATCTAACCTAACCTGACATAATCTAACCTAACCTGACATAATCTAACCTAACCTGACGTAATCTGACCTAACCTGACATAATCTAACCTAACCTGACATAATCTAACCTAACCTCCCCGTCTGACATAAGCTAACCTAATCAAACCTAACTTTCCCACCTACCTAACATAACCTATCTACTTATTACCTACCTAACCTAACTTAACCCAACCTGACATAATCTAACCTAACCTATTGAAACTTAACTTAACCACCTACCTCATCTAACACCACTTTGTAATCTCTCTGTGCTACAGCTGACAGGATGAGTATGGGGGGCACAATAAACTAGCCTCTAAGTGGCAAAATTAACAAAACTAACCTAACCTAACCCAACCTGACTTAACCTAACCTGATCTGATCTATCCAACTTAAAAAACTTAGAATATATAATAAAGCCGTTAGGTTAATTTAGGCTAAATATGGTTGATTCATATTTTGTTTTGACAGAAATTCCCGGCAAAATAACGTATCTATATTGAGAACCACCGCCATGTTGGTTCCACGTTAACAAGACACGGATACACTACAGAATAACCCGCGTTCGTTTAACCTCAATTACTACAGTTTACTTTATAATCTTATTTCACAATCTTCACTACATCTCGCTTCACAATCTTCACTGCATCTCACTTCACAATCTTCAGCCAGGTGAGGTTTATGGATCGGGCTTTTTGTGCGAGAGATAGGAAACGTAGGACTAGGGTATGTTTTCCTGGGGCTGGGATAGGGCATGTAGCCGAGAGGTTAGACAGAGTTTTGTCAGGGGAGGGTACCAATCCAGTAGTGTGTCTTAGTGTGGGGGGAAACGACATAGGTAAGGTTAGGAGTGAGGAACTTTTCAAGAGGTATAGGGAGGCGCTGGGGAAGATTAGAGATAGGGGAGGGGTCCCGATAGTATGTGGTGTCTTGCCTAGAAGAGGGGTTGGTCGTGAATGGCTGTCCAGGGCAATTGCTATTAATTGCCGACTGGAAAAACATTGTGCAAACAATGGTTGGGCATTCATTGATGACGGGCAACGATTTTATGGCAACGACTACCTGTACTGTCGCGACGGAGTACACTTGTCTCGTGAGGGGGTAAAGACGTTGTCTGCATCCCTGGAGCGTGAAATTGTCACTCCGAAGGGGGGGTTTCGCCAGTAGAGAGGGGTCGGGGAAAATGGGAGTCAAAAAACAAGCAGGTCCTGGGAAGTAGTGAAACAGAAGTAGATAATGCTGAAAATATAGTTAGTCATAATAACAAACATCAAAGTAATAAATGTAAAACAGATAGAAACGGAAGAAATATATTGAGTGTTTATTATACTAATAGTAGAAGCCTGTGTAACAAAATGGACCAGCTCAGGGCCATTGTTAGTAAAGAGAACATAGATATAATTGCAATAACAGAAACATGGATAAATTCAAACAGCAAGCATTTTTTAGCAGAATTTCATATTCCAGGATATAACCTAATTAAATTTGACAGAGTAGGAAGGAGAGGTGGCGGTGTAGCAGTGTATATCAGGGTGTCATTAAAAGGCTGCAATAAATCAAACATTAAAACAAATAGCGACAATGAAAGTATTTGGGTAGAGATTGGTGAGGGCAGTGAATCCGTAGTCATTGGTGTTATATATAGACTACCTAATTTGAGTAGGAACGATGGTAAATTGCTATGGGAGGAAATAAAGAAGGCATCTGATAGAAACAATGTATGTATTCTAGGCGATTTCAACTTTTCAGGCATAGATTGGAAAAATCAACTTAGCGATAATGAATCTGAAGATTTTATAGAAGTAGTACAGGATAGTTTTATATATAAATTTATAAACTTGCCCACTAGAGGAAATAATATCCTCGATTTAGTTCTCAGTAATAATGAAAATCTAGTAAAAGATGTTGGGATTGGAGACGAACTAGGAAACAGTGATCATAAAGCCATATATTTTAACATAATATGGGATGGCAGGAAGAAGGAAAATTCGGCCTTGATCCCGGATTTTAGGAATGCTAATTACGGTAGCATAAGGAGAGACCTAAGGGATGACCCTATGGTCAAAAGATTAATCCCCCCCACACCTCCGGAAACTGTCAACTTAGGACGGGATAACCCCGAATTTAATTTAGCAGCTACTTATGAACAATTTATTGCGACAATCAATAATGCCCAAAATAAACACATCCCTAAAAGAAAATTCAGATCGATACGGAACCAACCAAAATGGATGAATAATAGACTCTTAGATCTTCTAGGGAAAAAGAAAGGAGTATATAGAAAAGTTAAGAAAGGCGAAAATCACTTACTTGGTTACTATCAGAACCTAACAAGACAGGTATAAACAGAAATTAGGAAAGCAAAGAGAAATTATGAAATCAAGGTAGCAAACGAATCGAAATATACCCCCAAAGCTTTTTATCAACTGTATAAATCAAAGGTTAGAGATACAATAGGTCCCCTTAAAACTACGACAGGAGAAATGACTGATGATGAGTTAGAAATGTGTAGTACGTTAAATAGTCATTTTCGCTCCGTATTCACAAATGAAAACCTAGCACAGTTTCCAGAAGTTCATAAGGTATATAACGACAGTATAGAAAATATGTTGATGAATATCAATATTACTAGTAACGATGTGCTTAAAGTAATTAACAAACTGAAGCCTCATAAATCGCCTGGTCCAGACGAGGCATATGCTAGAATATTAAAAGAATGTAGAGATGAGTTGAGTAATCCATTAGCAGTTTTATTTAATAAGTCATTAGAATCGGGCCTAGTGCCAGAAGCTTGGAAACTTCCAAATGTAGTTCCGATTTTCAAAAAAGGTGATAAATCAATTGCATCAAATTACCGTCCCATTAGTCTCACGTCAATCATAGGCAAGTTGCTAGAGTCAATTATTGCTACGAAAATCAGAAGCCACCTTGAAACATTCAATCCTAATTCATTCTTCTCAGCACGTGGTTCACCTAGGACGTTTTTGTTCCACACAAATTTGCTTTAGCTTTTTTTTCTCAGAAGTATTTGAAGCGGTAGATAATGATGTCATATGATATAATTTATTTAGATTTCAGTAAAGTATCTGATAGAGTCCTCATGAGAGATTGATAAGGAAGGTAGAAGCACATGGAATAGGTGGATCAGTATTAAAACGATTAGGTCATGGTTAACTGGTAGGAAACAAAGAGTCAGCATAAATGGATTAAAGTCAGACTGGGGTGCGGTTAAAAGCGAGCCCTTAGGGATCTGTATTAGGCCCTCTGCTGTTTGTTATATTCATTAATGATCTTTAGATTTAGGCATAACTAGTAGGATTAGTAAATTTGCAGATGATACCAAAATGGGGAGAGTGATAAATTCAGACAGTGACTTTGAACACCTTCAAAGAGATCTAGATACCTTACATGAGTGGTCAGAAGACTGGCAAATGAATTTTAATAGTGATAAATGCAAGGTACTACAGATAGGGAAGACGAATACAAACGCTAAGTATAAACTAGGTAACACGGAAATAGAAAACTCAGTTTGTGAAAAAAATCAAGGTGTATTTGTTAGCAACGACTTGAAACCTAGAAAACAATGTATTAGCGTTCGCAACAAGGCAAACAGGATTCTTGGGTTCATATCTAGGTCTGTGAGTAACAGAACTGCTGACGTTATCTTGAAACTTTACCTAGCATTAGTGAGGCCACACATGGATTATGCGGTTCAGCTCTGGTGTCCTTATTATAGAATGGACATAGATTCTTTGGAGAGAGTACAAAGAAGAATGACAAAAATGATCCATAATATTAGAACCCTTCCATATGAAGAAAGACTGAAAAGTTTAGGCTTACATTCATTAGAGAGTGAGATGGGGAGATATGATAGAGGTGTACAAGTGGCAAGTGATTAAGGGTAAATGGAAGATGTTCCTGGAAGCTCAGCACAACGAAATAACTAGAACAAATGGTTTTAAATTGATAAATTCCGATCTTGCAGAAAGGAGATATAGGCACACTGGTTTGGTAATAGAGTTGTGGATATGTGGAATAGGCTACCGAGTGCTATAGTAGGATCGGGGACGCAAGGGAGCTTCAAGACGAAGTTGGATAGGCACATGGAAGTGCTGGGATGGGTGTGAAAGGGATCTGCCCTGTATGGGCCAGTCGGCCTCCTGCAGTATCCCACTTTCTTATGTTCTTATGTTCTTATGTTCACCTCACAATCTTTACTACATCTCACCTCACAATCTTCACTACATTTCACCTCACAATCTTCACTACATTTCACTTCACAATCTTCACTACATCTCACTTCACAATCTTCACTACATCTCACTTCACAATCTTCACTACATCTCACTTCACAATCTTCACTACATCTCACTACACAATCTTCACTACATCTCACTTCACAACCTTCACTACATCTCACTTCACAATCTTCACTACATCTCACTTCACATCTTCACTACATCTCACTTCACAATCTTCACCATATCTCACTTCACAATCTTCACCACATCTCTCTTCACAATCTTCACCACATCTCACTTCACAATCTTCACCACATCTCACTTCACAATCTTTACCACATCTCACTTCACAATCTTCACTACATCTCACATCACAATCTTTACTACATCTCACTTCACAATCTTCACTACATCTCACTTCACAATCTTCACTACATCTCACTTCACAATCTTCACTACATCTCACTTCACAATCTTCACTACATCCCCACTCTGCCAACTTCTCTTCACCATATCTCACTTCACAATCTTTACTACATCTCACTTCACAATCTTCACTACATCTCACTTCACAATCTTCACTACATCTCACTTCACAATCTTCACTACATCTCACTTCACAATCTTTACTACATCTCACTTCACAACCTTCACTACATCTCACTTCACAAACTTCACTACATCTCACTTCACATCTTCACTACATCTCACTTCACAATCTTCAACATATCTCACTTCACAATCTTCACCACATCTCACTTCACAATCTTCACCACATCTCACTTCACAATCTTCACCACATCTCACTTCACAATCTTTACCACATCTCACTTCACAATCTTCACTACATCTCACTTCACAATCTTCACTACATCTCACTTCACAATCTTCACTACATCTCACTTCACAATCTTCACTACATCTCACTTCACAATCTTCACTACATCTCACTTCACAATCTTCACTACATCTCACTTCACAATCTTCATTACATCTCACTTCACAATCTTCACTACATCTCACTTCACAATCTTCACTACATCTCACTTCACAATCTTCACCACATCTGACTTCACAATCTTCACTACATCTCACTTCACAATCTTCACTACATCTCACTTCACAATCTTCACTAAAACCATCCTTCATCACTACATATAACATCCATCATCACTACTTATAACACCATCCATCATCATCACTACATATAATACTATCCATCATCACTACATATAACACGATCCATCATCACTACATATAACACCATCCACCATCACTACATATAGATCCATCCATCACGACATATAACACCATCCGACATCATTACATATAACACCAACCATCATCACTACATATAACATCATCCATCATCACTACATATAACTCCATCCATCATCACTACATATAACACCATCCATCATCACTACATATAAAACCAACCTATCATCACTGCATATAACATCATCCATCATCACTACATATAACACCATCCATCATCACTACATATAGAACCATCCTATCATCACTACATATAATATCATCCATCATCACTACATATAACACCATCCAACATCAATACATATAACACCACCCATCATCACTACATATAACATCATCCATCATCACTACATATAACTCTATCCATCATCACTACATATAACACCATCCAGCATCACTACATATAACACCAACCATCATCTCTACATATAACATCATGCATCATCAATATATATATATAACACCATCCATCACAACTACATATATTACCCTCTTATCATCACTACATATAACACCATCCATCATTACTACAATATAACGCCATCCTTCATCACTACATATAACACCTTCCATCATCACTACATATTATAACACCATCCATTATCTTTACAAACACCATCCCTCTTTACTATAGTGATAAACAGAGCTTTATTTTGTTGTCAATTTCTTTAAATTCCAACCTTATTAAACAGTAATTCTTTCTGTATGGTCAAATTTTGATTTGACCTCAGTGAGAGAGCTGTTAGTGTCAGTACATCACAATGGTGTTCCGACGCACTGTATCGAAGGTGACTAAGGTGGAGGTGAAGCCTTGCCAGATGAAGGAGAAGGGCCCCCGATCTAACAAACTGCAGACCACAAAACACACTAAGACCCAAAAACAACAAGACCCAAAACAACAAGAAGAAGAAGGAAACTACCACTTTCTGCCGTGTACAAAAGGACCAGTACCTGCCATGGGGAGACTACATCTTCACCGGGAAAAAGACACAAAAGAAGCGCTGAACCTACGCTTCTGATATTTAAAAATACTGTAATAAAAAACATATTAATTGATTTTGTTTGTATTATTTATGCTTTTTTTATTTTTCATCTGTAAACGTGCTGTTTTGGGAATATATTTTGAGTTACATAATATTTAGGTACAGCAGTTTATTTCACTGTATCTACTTGTTTACTAAGTAACTGGACTTACAGTCTCCGATCGGGATTCTCAAAACAAATATTTGGCATCGAACTCCGTAAGTGAGCTCGTAATCTAGCCTGTAACTTACAGGACCTCAACACGATCAACCTGGATATAGTAGTCGCTATTTCCGGATTGCATGAAAAAAAATTAATAATATATGTTTTAATAATGCTTGTTAGACTTGTTTTATCATAGAATAATGAAGAAAATGTTTTGTACATCAACATACTAAAATACAATATTAGTTTTTTTACGACAAGAAGAGGCTTGGCTGTTCTATTTCTCGCTTTATGGAAGAGATGCAGCTTTTGTCTTCTTACAACTTTTCAAGTAATTTGTACCAAATAGAAGATTTTTATTGTCCACATTTAGGGTATATTTTATTTTATGACTGAATAAACTTGCAGATAGACCTTATTAATGTGGTATAGCTGTAAATATCCTTCAGTAATGAAATCCAAATATGAGGTCAAGTGAACATTTTTGCTTAGACTCCGCCTTTGTTAGGACCAAGTTATAACAAGTTATTCTGCCAAGTATCCAATAAGTACCTATGACTCAGAGTTAAATAATACCTAACCTAATCTAAGTTCATCAAACTTAATAAAAAAAGTGGGGCAAAAAATAAGTGGTAAAGAAATTTTTTTCTCAGAAAAAGAATTATATTCAGAGGTTTTTTATCCGATACCTTCAGTCGTGATTATTTTGATGCAAAATTAGTAAAATGTATTTAACCCTAACACTACCTCACCTTACCTAATCTTACCTTACCTTATCTAACCTAACCTAATGTTACCTAACCTAACCAAGCCGCAACGCTCATGACACAATTGAGTTCTCTAGAAAGTTTTAATTTCATTTTCTTTTTTTAAAATTACATTTGCAGAGACAACAAACTTTTGATAATTATTTCTCCAACATATCTATAAATCTGTTGATGATATATAAATTTAGGATAGGTTAGGTTTGGTGTGATTAAGATAGGTTAGGCTAGTTTAGGATAGTCTAAGTTAGCTTAGGAAAGGCTAAGTTAGGTTACGATACACTAGGTTAGGTTTTAATCTGCATGATATTTTTACTGAACTTTTAAACGATGTTATAATCCTGGCAGCAGGGTATCGATCACGAAAATAACACTTTGGTAGTTATAACATTTGATAAAGTTTATTATTACTGTAACATGAAACAAATCATTATAGCTGTACTTATCAATCCAGTATTAAATCTGTATTATCTTTGACCATCGCTCATTGGCCAGCTTATCTCTGCACTGTTCTCTGATATAATAAAGTATTGGTGAATGGGAATATTAATTATTTGTGAGTCACTTACTATAAAGGAAACTGTAACGGATTCTATGGACAGTTGGGAATATTTTCACGGAATAAGTCGGAGTAACTCCCCTCTTGCCCAAAAGCGATCCAAGGAGTTAATTCACAGAGCGAAAATCTAGACGAGTCTTCCTTGTTTGTTTTAGGTCATAACAACGAAAAGTTTAATAATGTTTATTACAATGATTCAGGTTTTACTGTAATTCTTCTTTTTTATATTTTTAGTATTTTGTAGATTTTTTTTTCACC
>NW_024733143.1:0-11704 GCF_018991925.1 Homarus americanus | reverse complement strand
GTTCACCGGGCAGCAAGAGTCGGACAGCTGTCTGTATTTCCCGACTTGTAATGGTGGAGCGTTTGTTGTAGTGCGCCAGGCGGGAAGCCTCGGCAGCGATGCGCTCGAAGATGTCGTTCACGAAAGAGTTCATGATGGACATAGCTTTGGAGGAGACTCCTGTGTCGGGGTGCACTTGCTTCAGTACCTTGTAGATGTAGATGCTGTAGCTTTCCTTCCTCCTGCGCTTCTTCTTCTTGTCACCCTTGGCAATGGCCTTCTGGGCCTTTCCAGCCTTCTGGCAGCCTTTCCGGAAGTTGTGGGAGGCATGGCGGCACAGTTACTCGGGGCGCGGAGCGAGAGAATTGAAAACTGGCCCGACTAACTTTTCCTTATATACCGAGCGGGCCGCTCAGGATCAGACTGGCTGCAGCTACGGCTCTCTTACATTGGTTGGGTCCGCGAGACGGCCACCTGGCCTGATCCTGAGCTTGGTATAAAAGACCAAGGTGGCGGGCGGAAATTTAACTCCTATCACGAAAAGCAGCAGCAGCAACATGTCAGGACGCGGCAAGGGAGGCAAAGTGAAGGGCAAATCAAAGTCCCGTTCTAGCAGGGCCGGACTCCAGTTCCCCGTGGGTAGAATCCACCGTCTCTGGCGTAAGGGCAACTATGCTGAGCGCGTTGGTGCAGGTGCCCCTGTGTACCTTGCAGCCGTCATGGAGTACCTGGCAGCAGAAGTGCTCGAGCTGGCCGGTAACGCCGCCCGCGACAACAAGAAGACCCGCATTATCCCACGTCATCTTCAGCTTGCCATTCGCAATGACGAGGAGCTGAACAAGCTCCTGTCTGGAGTCACCATTGCCCAAGGGGGTGTCCTTCCTAACATCCAAGCTGTGCTCCTCCCCAAGAAGACAGAGAAGAAATAAGAACCCAAGGTTCGTTCACACAAGACAACCTAACCAAACAGGCTCCTTTCGGAGCCACCGGATATCACTTAAAGAGAGAAATATACGACATCAACGTTTTGCAGGATAACACTCTGTGCAAATTGAGTGAAATTGATTTTGAATGGTGTAGATGTGAAGGGCGGTTGTGGGGGCCTGGGGTGGGGGACTTAAACGGGACTTAGAAGGGCGCAGAAGCAGAAGCAGAAGCAGAAGCAGCAGCAGCAGCAGCAAGGGAGGCGACCTTATTTTCACTCTGGTTCATTGACAGTACACATTTACCAGCAGCATACATTGGAGTCATATTCTAACTGTTGACTAATCAGTGTGTGGGCTAGCCAATTTGGGATAAACAGCAAGAATGTAATGTCCTCAATGAAGTAATGACATAGTTCAAGATGTCTTTGACAGTGTCACATTCAATAATATAGTGCTTTAAAGGTGTATCACAAAGTTTACATGCTGAGTGTTCCGGTATGGGTACAGCGTTACTAACTAGCCAGATGTGTCTGTATCCTAACCTAATTCTGGCCACGACTACATCACACAGGCAAGTTGTTTGGACACTCTTCCTAGCCCCCTTGGTCCCTGTTCACCTACCTACTGTAGCAGTAAGTAGGTACCTGTTGTAAATCGAAAGGTTGCCAATTCGTAATCAGGGAAAGTTGATTGAGCTTCTAAACTTGAACTGACATAATCCGAGGAGTGGTGATCCGAGGATCACAGACACTATCTCTCCCACTACAAATCCCTTCCTAACCTCCTGCTCCTTCCTCTGTCCTCCCCAAATTTAACCATGCTATCGCAAAGGTAATAATACAGGTAGAGACAACAACATATTTTCCTATTGTCTTATTATATATTAATAACAGAAACGCTGCCGCCATCCCGGAGGCTATACATTGTCTCACTGTTCATTACCTCCACAATTCTTCCTCTTACTTCTTCTTCCATCAATACTTTATTAACGGTGTATGTAAGTTTCACCATGTATTGCACTACAGCGGTAGAGCAAAGTATATTTTGTTAGCAATAAACCAAAAGCATATTTTATGGCCTAATCATCACTACATAGAACACCACCCATAAAGCATGATACTAGTAGACCACAAACTGCTATAAACACCCAAAGCATATTTTATTGCCTAATCATCACTACATAGAACACCACTCATAAAGCATGATACTATTAGACCACAAACTGCTATAAACCCCAATAATATAATAGACTATACTAGTGACTATAATTGTGTTACCCAATATTTTACGAAATAATACTATAAAACATAATAATAAACACACTATTAGTGTATATTAGTTGAATGCACAATCTGATGAGAAGTAAAAAAAAAAACAACAACATAACAATAACCTATAAAGAGTGTAGAGTATTTTTGTGCAAACTATTATACTAGTAGATGGTCTAAGATAACTGTATGTGAAGGAAAAGGTGTGCTCTCCACTCAAACTTTCTTTTTATGAAATCTCCAACCCCCCAGCTGAGCGGTACGCCCAATGGGAAACAAAACGTGGCACATAACACGCCGCCCGCCAGCTCTGGCTCGGTGAATAGGAATCAGTAATCGGGCGGAGTATAAACAACACCGCCGCCAATGTGCTCCTCCCATCTCTGAGGAAATCTGGTGGGCAACTTAGTATTATATTAGTATGTAATAATAATAACAATAATAAAAATAATAATAATAATAATAATAATACTAATAATAATAAGAATAATAATAATATTAATAATAATAATATTAATAATAATAACATGCAATTACATTTTATAACACATACTAACAAAATAGTGTATAGCCTACTATACTTAACTATAATAGGTTAGGTTGCGTAGGAGGATCTAAAAAGTACAGTAGTATATACACACACACACACACATACATATAGACAACAAACTAAATTAGAAACCACACGTCAGTGAAGTTATCAAATCCTCCAGTTTCCGTCTCCACCTCCTACGCCGACTCAAGTCCCTCGGTGTTCCTGCACACGAGCTCCTCAGTGTTTACACAACATTCATACTTCCCAAGCTCACCTGGTCTTCTTCCCTAAATGCCACACAACGTAAACACCTAGAAAAAGTGCAAAAGAGGCCATGCAAGATTATTCTCTACCCTTCCTACTCCACATATCAAGAAGCGCTCAACACACTGACCGACCCTTTAGACTCTCACTGACCATCACCACGACCTCATCTGCAAATTTGGTAAGAAGCTTCTACACCATCCCCGACACCGGCTCCTACTACCACCTGAGATCCCTAGTCCGAGAATTGCTCTTCGACACCACAACCGCATCCAGCCCATACGTGCACGAACTGATCTCTATAAGAACAGCCCAGTCCCAACCATTGTAAAAATTATCGATAACTTGTAATAAATCAGTGTACTCACTCCCAGTAAACACTACTCCTTGCACTGTCATTATGTTGAAATGAACTGTAGTTTGAGCTTTTCCCCAGCTAGTTATTATATGTCTTATTTGTGTCACTCATGTTACTTGTATATTATTTGTAATTCGTAACCCATTCCCCAAATATGTAACTGTATATTTTCAGCCTTCTGGCTGCCAAGCACTTTCAATAAACCGTTAATTATTATTATTATTATTATTATTATTATTATATGTTGGCCCATACCAACTCACTCCCCTGAACCCTCCTCCCCACCGGACTATCAACAAGTTCTTGCCATAAGGTACTACCTCATTTGGCAAAGGAATGGAACCAGTGATGAATAGTGGTGAACAGTGCTTAACTCAGTGAAAAACAACTCGGCAGTTGAGTCTTACCCAAGCTAGCTAACCACCTTCACACAGTGAGGTCCCAGGTACCCGGTTATACTTCCCCTGAGACTCCACGATAGAGAGGCCTGGGACCACACCTCACCCACTTGAATGAGTGAGTCATGTGGACCACGTGGTGTCCCCAAGATGCTACGACACCACGTAGTGAATGTTTTGCTACAGCATCATCATGTGAAGTTCCTCATAACACCATCTGTGAGGTAACTGCTACATCATCAGGCCCCTCATAACGCCATCTGTGAGGGAGTTACTACACTACGTGTCTGGTGTTCAACACCTCACCTTACATGATCTACGCGTGCAAACATTAATCTGTATGTTCACTGTGTGCTCCTTCACCTTTCTCTAATGAGGGCTTTTGTTAAACCACCAATGTATGTACTAAGTCAATTGTGTCCAATGTATACTTTCGAAAAGCCCTTGTTTGGGTTAGGTAGGAGAGAGTAGTCGTCATTATTGTCCAAGCCACATTATTTATTTCTATATATAAGTAATGTAGGCTGGTTTTTAAATACCTCAATCCCCTAACGGTGCTGTTTGTATATTAAGAAATACCGAAGCCATACAGTACAACACCAGCGAATATGAAGTATCACTGTAACCGGCAACTGTTACTCACTCATACCTACATACATATATAGAGTCTTTACAGAATGATAGCAGACACGGGGAAGACGAACAACAAGAGGAGAAGAGTTAGAAGAAAATCAACTTCAAGCTAAGAAGAAGAATACCAAGACATTTCCTCCAAACAAGAAAACAACACACACACAATCAAGCCGACCAAACACTGAGAAACCATGGCGGAACCCAACATGCACCGGACGCTTGACCTGACTCTATCCTGCCGCATCCAGGCGAGTTGCTGCTTAAAGTCCCTCACGCAAGCGCTGTTTAGCCACTGCACCTATTCTATCCTCCTAAAATTCACTTCAATCCCCCCTGCCACTAGCATGTTATGTATGTATGTATGTATGTATGTATGAATGAATGCTAACTGCAACTTTGCGTATTAAAACTCATTACTCTTACCGAAGTAATATAGTGCGTGGTTATGTTATGTCATGTTAGGATAGATTATAAACTACATTGGGTTACATTTCGTGAGGTTCGGTGACGCTACAGGAAGTTAGGTGAGGTACCTGGAGGTTAGGTGAATGTTGACTGACTGACTGACAATTATTAGGAAGTGGTTCCAACACGTTCACACACAACCTATACTCATACCACAAGTCCAGAATTAGAGAGGATCATGTTATTGGATATATTTTCAACGATTTACTCAGTGTCTAACCAACTCTTTAGCGATTTAAATGTGGACCTAAAATTAGGTCCGTATATTTGTTTGTCGTGGTGGTGGTGGTGGTGTGCGCCCGTCCATCAGGTTGATTAACCACCAAAACCATAAAGGGTGCGGCCCTGCCGTTTCAGGGCATAAACCACATCCATGGCGGTGACGGTCTTCCTTTTTGCGTGCTCGGTGTAGGTGACGGCGTCACGGATGACGTTCTCCAGAAACACCTTGAGGACGCCGCGGGTCTCCTCGTAGATGAGGCCGGATATACGTTTAACACCTCCACGCCGAGCTAGACGACGAATGGCGGGCTTGGTGATACCCTGGATGTTGTCACGAAGCACCTTACGATGACGCTTGGCGCCACCCTTTCCAAGTCCCTTGCCTCCTTTGCCTCGTCCAGTCATGTTGTTGTGGATGCTACTACAGGTGGTCCTGGTGTGGCTTCGCCGAATCGAATCGAAAAATGCTAGTGACAGGGGGGAAGGAGGTTCAGGAGAAGAATAAAGGGAGGATTGAAGTGAATTTTAGGAGGAGAGAACAGATGCAGTGGCTAAACACCGCTTGCGTGAGGGATTATAAGATGGGGGCAGCAGCAACAACCCGGCTGGACGCGGCAGGGAGGCGACAAGACAAGGGCAGGCTAGCGTCAGGTCAAGCGTCAGGTCAAGCGTCAGGTCAGGCGTCAGGTGCGTGTTGGGTTGGGCAATGGATGTTCAGTGCTTGGTCGGCTTGATTGTGTTTTGGTTTCTTGTGTGGAGGGGATGTCTTGGTCTTCTTAGCTTGATGTCGATTTTCTTCTCTCTCTCCTTCTCTTCTTGCTCTCTTGAATTGTCCATTCGTTTGTGTTTGGGTCTTCTTGTTCGTCTTCCTCGTATTTTAAGTCCTCATAGGTGTGGAAGAATTCAGAGAGGGAGAGGTTGACCACGTGGGCTTCAGCACCACTGGCCGCGTGGGCTTCAGCACCACGGGCCACGTGGTGTTCTTGGTTCTGTGTGGTGGGCTGCTTCTGTTGAGTTTTCTTTTCTTGGTTTTTCTTTACTGCTGGTTTTTTCTTTTCTTGGGAGCGTACAGCAAGGAGGGCCTCTTTGTAGCTCAGTTTTTTCTCAAGACGAGCCTTGGCTACCCTGCATTCCTCCTTCCATCTGGGGCAGGTCCGGTCGGCGGAGGAGTGTGGGCCACCACAGGCAACGCATTTTTTCTCTGTGTTGGGGCAGGCCGTGTAGCGGTGTCCAGGGCTGCCACACATGGAGCAGGTGTCTTCCTGCGCCTCACACTTGTTTACAGTGTGTCCATAGTGCTGGCATTTGTAACACCGTTTCGGTCTGCGCGCGAACGAATCGAAAAAATGCTAGTGACAGGGGGGAAGGAGGTTCAGGAGAAGAATAAAGGGAGGATTGAAGTGAATTTTAGGAGGAGAGAACAGATGCAGTGGCTAAACACCGCTTGCGTGAGGGATTATAAGATGGGGGCAGCAGCAACAACCCGGCTGGACGCGGCAGGGAGGCGACAAGACAAGGCCAGGCTAGCGTCAGGTCAAGCGTCAGGTCAAGCGTCAGGTCAGGCGTCAGGTGCGTGTTGGGTTGGGCAATGGATGTTCAGTGCTTGGTCGGCTTGATTGTGTTTTGGTTTCTTGTGTGGAGGGGATGTCTTGGTCTTCTTAGCTTGATGTCGATTTTCTTCTCTCTCTCCTTCTCTTCTTGCTCTCTTGAATTGTCCATTCGTTTGTGTTTGGGTCTTCTTGTTCGTCTTCCTCGTATTTTAAGTCCTCATAGGTGTGGAAGAATTCAGAGAGGGAGAGGTTGACCACGTGGGCTTCAGCACCACTGGCCGCGTGGGCTTCAGCACCACGGGCCACGTGGTGTTCTTGGTTCTGTGTGGTGGGCTGCTTCTGTTGAGTTTTCTTTTCTTGGTTTTTCTTTACTGCTGGTTTTTTCTTTTCTTGGGAGCGTACAGCAAGGAGGGCCTCTTTGTAGCTCAGTTTTTTCTCAAGACGAGCCTTGGCTACCCTGCATTCCTCCTTCCATCTGGGGCAGGTCCGGTCGGCGGAGGAGTGTGGGCCACCACAGGCAACGCATTTTTTCTCTGTGTTGGGGCAGGCCGTGTAGCGGTGCCCAGGGCTGCCACACATGGAGCAGGTGTCTTCCTGCGCCTCACACTTGTTTACAGTGTGTCCATAGTGCTGGCATTTGTAACACCGTTTCGGTCTGCAGTAGGGCTTGACTGGCATAGTTACCCACGCCAGTTGAGCTTCCTTGGGTAGGGTGGAGTGGTGTCCGATGAGGGCAGTGGTGTCGGACAGCTTCTTCACAACTTGGAGCTGCTGCTCCTTGAGGAGCTCACTCAGCTCTGCTTTGTCCATGTGGGCAATTTCGGCGTGGGAGATTACACCCAGCTTCAAGTTGTCCCACATGAAGGCAAACATTTTAAAAGGAATGCCGTTGATGTCTGGGATCTCCGCGAGTTGAGCGGGCATGCCCATCTCGGCGAAGGTGATCTTGATGTCACCATGTAGCTTTAGGCGTTCTACCTTGGTGACCCCCACGATCCCATTAGCTTCGAAAAACTTCTGGAGAACTAGGAGGTTTAGTTTCTTGGGGCAGGTCGGCGTGTCCGGACGTATCCGCGCCACGTTAACAAACTCGTATCCGTTCATGGTGAGGGAGAGAGAGTGTGTGTGGGCTTCGCCCACGGTTTGGTGGGAGTAGGTGGCGTGCTGTGGACGCAGCGGTAGTATCGTTCATCCAAGGCCGTCCCTCCCTCTTGGAGGTGGGGCGTAGCTTGCGGATGACGCATGCGGCACTCGTGGCCAATGAGGTGGCCACTGAGGTGGAGAATGTCTGTATATAAGCCCGCCCGCCTGCGAGGTCATCCGACACCTGCAAGCAGAAACACTCGTCAAGAACAACCAAGACACACGAGACAATGGTTACACTGTTCCTCCACCATGGAGCCCTCCACCAGCCACACTCAAATTCACCGACCTCGGCGACAGTAAAGCCAACCTCCAGAAGGAGGACCTCAAAAAAATATCTCTCCAAGCCATAGCCACCGAGACACCGGCTGATGCAGCATCATACTTCACAGACGGCTCGGTGGACCCAAAACATCACAGATCCGGAGCGGCCTTCTACACCCAAGGTCAGACCCTCAAATGGAGACTTTCCAACGACTGCTCCACCCTACAAACAGAACTGGTAGCAATCTCAAAGGCCCTACAACACGCTGCAACACAACACAACAAGTCCGTCATAATTCACACGGACTCGAAATCGGCCATGCAAGCGCTGCAACACAGTCAACCAAGAGACAACGTCCACATCATCACCTCGATCCTCGCACAGCTACAGGAATTCCAAAGCCAAAACCGACCAGTCGTCTTACACTGGATTCCCAGTCATGTAGGGATCGGAGGAAACGACGTGGCAGACGAAGCAGCCAAGGCAGCTACACGTTCCAGTAGCGTACACATCCAAGTTCCAGCAAGTGTGCAACAGATCAAAAATCACCTCAGAAAGACTACCAAGCTCCACATCAAAAAGAGCTTCCTTCATGCACTCAACGCTGGTTCCCAATCAGCCAAATGGTACCTGGCGGCCACAAAAGGGGAACCACCTTTCGCAGACAAGAAAACTCCAAGACAAACCCAAGTCAGCCTTCACCGACTACGACTAGGGTACAAGTGCTCCTGGCAGATAATCGGAAATGACGTCACGGAATGCACCTACTGTCAGGAGCCAGCAGCCAACCCACTCGAACACTATCTCCTCGATTGCGAGGTCACACAAAGCCTCCGAGACAGAACTCAAATCTCCCAAGAAACACACACAACACCAGCGGCCACTCTAACCCGAAAGGCCCATACAGACCACATTCACCACCTACTCCGGGTCATCACACGATACCCACCACCCAGATAGCTTAGAAAGCATCCTCTCCCAGCAAGTGCGGACCCCAGTTCGGGGGCGCGCCACTCCGAGGCTGACCACGTCCAAGAGTGGGGGCCGGTGGTAAGCGTCCACTGATCGGGGGTCCGCTCACACTTGCAACCTGCAGTATCCCTCCAATCTGCAGGTGGGACCACCTCCAATCCCAATCCGGTCTGGCTGCTCCTGGAGCTCCAGCCGGAACCACCAAACGGGCCGCCTATAGGCAAAGGCCCGTGTCGGACTACGGTCCGACAATCTATACAACAACAACAACAACCGGGCCGCCCGTATTGACTATTTCGTCGTCGAGATGGCCCGTACTAAACAGACTGCCCGCAAGTCCACTGGAGGCAAGGCTCCACGGAAGCAGCTTGCCACCAAGGCAGCTCGCAAGTCCGCCCCAGCCACCGGTGGTGTCAAGAAGCCCCATCGTTACAGGCCCGGAACCGTCGCCCTTCGTGAGATCCGTCGTTACCAGAAGAGCACAGAGCTACTCATCAGGAAGCTGCCCTTCCAGCGCCTGGTGCGTGAGATCGCCCAGGATTTCAAGACCGACCTGCGCTTCCAGTCGTCTGCCGTCATGGCTCTGCAGGAAGCCTCTGAGGCTTACCTGGTGGGTCTTTTCGAGGACACCAACCTGTGTGCCATTCACGCCAAGCGCGTTACCATCATGCCCAAGGACATCCAGCTGGCCCGGCGCATCCGCGGAGAGCGTGCTTAAGTCCTCTTCCTTGGGGAAAAAGAAAAAGCACAACAAAACCTACCAGACATCTATAACTCGGCCCTCCTCAGGGCCAAAGAACTGTTCTGAAGATAATTTTCATGACAATCGAAATGGTTGGTGGTAGGAGAGCGTTAATTTCGGTTACCCAAATCGCCTAACGGTAAGTTGGTAACAGTCGGGCAGGCACGAATGTATAGTAGGTCATCAATTCGGGAGGTGGGTGGGTGCAAAAAACAAGAGCTAGTAACAAATTAATATATAAAGAATAAGTAAGTAAATAAATAACTAAAATAAAAGAAAATTCAATAAAATAAAATAAAATGAATTGTTTACATGAAATAGGCGTGCTGCAAACAAGAAATGAAACCCAAACACACTCCATGTATGTCACTTTGCAGTGGGTGTAAAAGTACTCCACGCAGAATTTATTTATTTATTTATTTATAATGTTTCGATTTAGTCCTGTTTCTACGCCAATAGAGAATGCAGATTATTATAATTTTTTTTTATTTATTTCCCTCTCAATATATTTGTGTCGGTAACTGTCTCTTTAACATGTAACTGTGGCTCCGAAGGAGCCGATTAAGTTGTAGTAGTGGGATGGCGTGTTTGTTGTGCACAAGTAACCTCTTACTTGGAAGAGGTGTACTTGGTGACAGCCTTGGTGCCCTCAGACACGGCATGCTTGGCCAGTTCACCGGGCAGCAAGAGTCGGACAGCTGTCTGGATTTCCCGACTTGTAATGGTGGAGCGCTTGTT
The DNA here is from genome assembly GCF_018991925.1 of Homarus americanus. NCBI lineage: Eukaryota > Metazoa > Arthropoda > Malacostraca > Decapoda > Nephropidae > Homarus > Homarus americanus. Next base: position 1,246 of record NW_024733143.1, on the reverse strand, counting down.
GTAGTGCGCCAGGCGGGAAGCCTCGGCAGCGATGCGCTCGAAGATGTCGTTCACGAAAGAGTTCATGATGGACATAGCTTTGGAGGAGACTCCTGTGTCGGGGTGCACTTGCTTCAGTACCTTGTAGATGTAGATGCTGTAGCTTTCCTCCCTCCTGCGCTTCTTCTTCTTGTCACCCTTGGCAATGGCCTTCTGGGCCTTTCCAGCCTTCTTGGCAGCCTTTCCGGAAGTTTTGGGAGGCATGGCGGCACAGTTACTCGTGGCGCGGAGCGAGAGAATTGAAAACTGGCCCGACTAACTTTTCCTTATATACCGAGCGGGCCGCTCAGGATCAGACTGGCTGCAGCTACGGCTCTCTTACATTGGTTGGGTCCGCGAGACGGCCACCTGGCCTGATCCTGAGCTTGGTATAAAAGACCAAGGTGGCGGGCGGAAATTTAACTCCTGTCACGAAAAGCAGCAGCAGCAACATGTCAGGACGCGGCAAGGGAGGCAAGGTGAAGGGCAAGTCAAAGTCCCGTTCTAGCAGGGCCGGACTCCAGTTCCCCGTGGGTAGGATCCACCGTCTCTTGCGTAAAGGCAACTATGCTTAGCGTGTTGGTGCAGGTGCCCCTGTGTACCTTGCAGCCGTCATGGAGTACCTGGCAGCAGAAGTGCTCGAGCTGGCCGGTAACGCCGCCCGCGACAACAAGAAGACCCGCATTATCCCGCGTCATCTTCAGCTTGCCATTCGCAATGACGAGGAGCTGAACAAGCTCCTGTCTGGAGTCACCATTGCCCAAGGGGGTGTCCTTCCTAACATCCAAGCTGTGCTCCTCCCCAAGAAGACAGAGAAGAAATAAGAACCCAAGGTTCGTTCACACAAGACAACCTAACCAAACAGGCTCCTTTCGGAGCCACAGGATATCACTTAAAGAGAGAAATATACGACATCAACGTTTTGCAGGATAACACTCTGTGCAAATTGAGTGAAATTGATTTTGAATGGTGTAGATGTGAAGGGCGGTTGTGGGGGCCTGGGGTGGGGGACTTAAACGGGACTTAGAAGGGCGCAAGAAGCAGCTGTAGCAGCAGCAGCAGCAAGGGATGAGACCTTATTTTCAGTCAGGTTCATACACAAAGAAATACATCAGATTCATTGACAGTACAGTACAGTACAGTACACATTTACCAGTGTGGGCTAGCCAATTTGGGATAGAGAGCAAGAATGTAATGTCCTCAATGAAGTAATGACATAGTTCAAGAT
>NW_024733142.1:0-21298 GCF_018991925.1 Homarus americanus | reverse complement strand
TTCCTGTCCTGTAACCACGCCCTAATCCATTTAAGGATGTCACCTTTGATGCCATGAGCTTCTACCTTTCTAATTAGTCTTTCGTGGGGGACTCTGTCGAAGGCATTGCTAAAGTCGAGATAAACCAGATCATAATTGTGCCCCTAGTCCACCGATTCGAAAACTGATGAAAAGAATGTTAATACTTTAGTTAGGCAAGAACGTCCGCTTGTGAAGCCATGCTGGGAATCATTGATCAATCGGTGCTTCTCCAGGTGATTTCGAATAGAGTTTGAAATGATTGCTTCCAGTAATTTGCCTACTATTGATGTTAGACTGATTGGGCGGTAGTTAGAGGATAGTGATCTATCCCCCTTCTTGAAAATCGGTATTACATTCGCTATCCTCCAGGATTCTGGTACTACGCCTGTTTTTAATGACATGTTAAACAACTTTGCTAAGGGCATACTAAGCTCTTCCTTACATTCCTTTAATACTCTGGCAAATATCTCATCGGGACCAGGTGACTTATTAGGCTTTAGTTTGTCTATTTGCTTACTAACATCGTTACTAGTCACTACTATCTCACTTAAATTGTTTTCTTCACTATCTCTGAATAGAGTCGGTGTCTCGGGTATTCCCTGGACATGCTGGATAATATACCATCTACTTAAGGAGGTGATGTAGGTAAGGTAGATTGATATTTTAACATTAATTTACTCAGTTTTTTCTTAGTATCGGATTTTTTTTTATAGTTTTTTATTCTGACAATTTATAATGCAAGCAGCGTTCACATGTTGTCAACCGCCCCCAAGTGTACAAGAAGTTTGGACTGTAACTGTACCGTCAATAAGTGGCTGTAACTGCACCGTCAATAAGTGGCTGTAACTGTACCGTCAATAAGTGGCTGTAGCTGCACCGTCAATAAGTGGCTGTAACTGTACCGTCAATAAGTGGCTCTGTATTCTGAACACGGGGGATCTCTACAGTGTAACCTACGAGTATAACTGTGGTGAAAGAACTGCTTCCCCGCATTATGTTGAGGAAGATTCGTATACAAACTTTTTGCCCTGACTTCGTAGTAAAAAAAATCTTAGGCAAAATATATTGAATTTATTTTTAATGTTTATTTATTTATTGTTGTCGTTGGTGTTTTTTTTTTTTTACCGGGATGTGTGTTATATTCACGAAAATGGAGTCAAGACAAATGTTGGACACGTTGATGTGAAGTAACACAGTAAATGATGTTGTTTGTGTTGCTGTGTTATTTATTTATTGTGTTTCTTATTCTTTTCTGTTTATTTTGTTTTATTTAGTTTTATTGTAGTAATTGTTATTCTTTTTTTATTCTTACTTATTTTCATTTTACTGTTTATTCGTTTTCTTATTTTCATTTTATTGTTCAACAATTTTCCATTAATTCTTATTTATTTATCGCGTTGGTGTATTTCATTTATTTGCTATTCTCTTAGGTATTTCACATTTGCATTAATTAATCTTCAAATCATTGGTTGCTATTTTTATCATACTAGTTTAATGTTCACCTCAGCAGTCAACTGGCTTATGTCTAAACAATGTCTACCACTGTTTTAGCCAGACTTAGTTATGAGACTTGTAATTCAGTATCCATTACGTACCGTTTATCAGTGTAATTTGTGGTAATGGACTGCCCAATGTAATTATATATATTGTCTTACTGAAAAAATGCGGTGTAACCAAGATTAAGTTTTTAGAGTTTGTATTTAAGGATTATTCTCCTATATTTCTCTTAGATTCTGAATATATTTTTGTTTTATTATTTCAGTGTATTGTAATGTGTAGTTAGTTACACTATAGATATATAATAATTGCTTTAAGTTTGGTTGGGAGTGTGGAAGGTGTTGTGGTGTGTGATGTACAGGTGTGTACAGGTGGTGGTTACACCTGACTTCGAGGCAGGTGTGTATAGGTGCCAGATACACCTATGGTTACAACACAGGTGTATCCGGCAGCAGTAGTAACAAAGGGGCTATATAGGCTCCGGCGGCCATGTCGTGACACCGGCCGGCAGAATCCCCCGGTGAAAAAGGGAAACAAGATGGCCGTCCCCCATTCAATATGTAAACAACTCGACCTGAAATGTTGTTTATTGGACATTTTTCTCATTAGGGAGTCGAACCCTTGTTTTGAGTTGGTGTTCAACTACCGTGGCTGACGGCCATCACCTGTGATTCAACTGGTAGAATTAAGTGTAATAATAATAATAATAATAATACTAATAATAATAATAATAATAATAATAATAATAATTAACGGTTTATTGAAAGAACTTGGCAGCCAGAAGGCTGAAAATATACAGTTACATATTTGGGGAATGGGTTTCGAATTACAAATAATATACAAGTAAAATAAGTGATACAAATAAGATATATAATAACTAGATGGGGAAAAGCTCAAACTACAGTGCATTTCAACATAGTGACAGTGCAAGAAGTAGTATTTACTGGGAGTGAATACACTGGTTTATTACAAGTTATTGATAATTTTTACAATGGTTGGGACTGGGCTGTTCTTATAGCGATCAGTTCGTGCACTTATGGGCTGGATGCGGTTGTGGTGTCAAACAGCAATTCTCGGGAGAGGGATCTCAGGTGGTAGTAGGAGCCGGTGTCGAGGATGGTGTAGAAGCTTCTTAGCAAATTTGCAGATGTGGTCGTGGTGATGGTCAGTGAGAGTCGAAAGGGTCAGTGTGTTGAGCGCTTCTTGATATGTGGAGTAGGAAGGGGAGAGAATAATCTTGCATGCCCTCTTTTGCACTTTTACTAGGTGGGCATCTTATCAAATGAACCCCTGTCCTAATGGGCCCTAGTCCTAATGGGCCCCAGTCCTATTGGGTCCCAGTTTTAATGGGCCCCAATTCTAATTAGTCACATTTCCAATGGTTCTCAGTCCTAATGAGCCTCAGTCCAAAGATACCACAGGCCTAATGGTTCCAGTCTTAATAGACCTCAGTCTTAATGAGTCCCAATCCTGACGGCTCTCAATACTAATGGGCCTCAGTCCTAATAGTTTAAGGTTGGGACCCATTAAGACTGGCTTCTATTTACCTTACAAGCACTGTGTTCTACCGTGTCATCCCGTGTGTGTGTGATTTCCCGTGTCAGGTGGTATAATACGCAGGTGAGTGGCTGCCAGGTAGAGTGGGTGAGGGTGGGCACCTTGATGCAGGGGAAGGTGAGTTCCTGATGCTGATTCACACCAGTGTCATGATGAGGTAATCTTATCACCTTATTAGTGTACGATGAGTGGGTGGGCGTGGTGTGGAGGGGTGGGGGCGCGTAAGGGGTAGGCAGCAAGGGGCGTGGTGTATGTTGGGGGGAGGGTAAGGGGCGTGTAGGGGTAGCTAAGTGGGCGTGTTGAGTTGGGCAAGAGGGAGGCGTGGTGGGTGTAGGGGCGTGTATAGGAGGCGGGAAGTGGTGATGGCGCGCGCCACTAATCACTCTGACCTTACTGAACACAACCCATTATACAGCATAATTAGTGTTGCTTCCATCAGCCTCACACAGTCAAACACACTATTTACATTTTCTCTTCACATATATTTTATTTTATTCGTTTCAAGTGGGACTCGAATTTCAGCCTTGGAGTCGAAGAGGAATTTTTTAGGAGAAGTTGAAAAGAAATCGTGTTTAGTTGAAGACGAATGTGTTCTTATATAAAAGTGAAGGAATTAACCAGACGTGTTTGATTGTTTGGGAGTCTCTATCTCTCACACTCGAGTCCAAGATGTCCCCCTTGAGGACAGTGTTCGTGTAGCGTCGTCAAACTCGCTCTTGGTTTTTATTCAGCAGGAAGAGCTACACCCGCCACCTGGTGTTGGCCGTGTCTAGTGACCATCATATTAACAAGGCCGCTCTCTCGTGCCTTGTCCACACGCCACCCCCCACCTCCATATTGTACCGTTTTGTCCTTTATTAACGGTGGTGTTTGGAGGTCAGGCCAGGCAGGTCAGGTCATCGTAATGCAGGTGTGCAGGCGGTGGTTCTAAGCTTTTCAGATAATGGTAATAAGTATATGTTTAATTTCCAGTATTTGTCTTTAGCAATTAATTTTACTTACTGCAATCTCTTCTATGCCAGAGACAGGATGGCATATATGAGCAACCATGTTTGTAACACACTTAAGATATTATAACAGCATTCATAATATATTACGTTAAATTGTAATGATATAATACTACATGTTCATAGGTTATTAGTCATGTTTTAAGTTACTTAGGAGTTAATGGTAATACGTCTGTGGTTCATTACGCCGCTCTTTGATAAAACTTCTTTAATGGCATAAAACTTATAATAAGCCGTTCAGAAAAAATTACACCACAGTTCCTTAACATAGTTTATAAGGATTATTACGATGTATGGTGTCAAAAATTAACATGAAATTTTTACGGGATTACTTAAGCTCCTACACTAAAACCTGCCGACCTAACCAAACCTTTTTTACCCACCTCCACCTACTTACCTAACCTGACATAATCTAACCAAACCTGACATAATCTAACCTAACCTGACATTATCTAACCTAACCTGATATAATCTAACCTAACCTGACATAATCTAACCTAACCTGACATAATCTAACCTAACCTGACGTAATCTAACCTAACCTGACATAATCTAACCTAACCTGACATAATCTAACCTAACCTGACATAATCTAACCTAACCTGACATAATCTAACCTAACCTGACATAATCTAACCTAACCTGACATAATCTAACCTAACCTGACGTAATCTAACCTAACCTGACATAATCGAACCTAACCTGACATAATCGAACCTAACCTCCCCGTCTGACATAAGCTAACCTAATTAAACCTAACTTTTCCACCTACCGACCGTAACCTATCTACTTATTACCTACCTAACCTAACTTAACTTAATCCAACCTGACGTAATCTAACCTAACCTATTGAAACTTAACTTAACCACCTACCTCATCTAACACCACTTTGTAATCTCTTTGCACTACCGCTCACAGGATGAGTATGGGGGGCACAATAAACTAGCCTCTAACCGGCAAAATTAACAAAACTAACCTAACCTAACCCAACCTGACTTTACCTAACCTGATCTGATCTATCCAACTTAAACACCTTAGAATATATAATAAAGCCACTAGGTTAATTTAGGCTAAATATGGTTGATTCATATTTCGTTTTGACAGAAATTCCCGGCAAAATAACGTATCTATATTGAGAACCACCGCCATGTTGGTTCCACGTTAACAAGACATGGATACACTACAGAATAACCCGTGTTCGTTTAACCTCAATTACTACAGTTTACTTTATAATCTTACTTCACAATCTTCACTACATCTCACTTCACAATCTTCACTACATCTCACTCCACAATCTTCACTACATCTCACTCCACAATCTTCACTACATCTCACTTCACAATCTTCACTACATCTCACTTCACAATCTTCACTACATCTCACTTCACAATCTTCACTACATCTCACTTCACAATCTTCACTACATCTCACTTCACAATCTTTACCACATCTTACTTCACAATCTTTACCACTTCTTACTTCACAATCTTCACTACATCTCACTTCACAATCTTCACTATATCTCACTTCATAATCTTCACCACATCTCACTTCACAATCTTCACTACATCTCACTTCACAATCTTCACTACATCTCACTTCACAATCTTCACTACATCTCACTTCACAATCTTCACTACATCTCACTTTACAATCTTCACTACATCTCACTTCACAATCTTCACTACATCTCACTTCACAATCTTCACTACATCTCACTTCACAATCTTCACTACATCTCACTTCACAATCTTTACCACATCTTACTTCACAATCTTCACTACATCTCCCTTCACAATCTTCACTACATCTCACTTCACAATCTTTACCACATCTCACTTCACAATCTTCACTACATCTCACTTCACAATCTTTACCACATCTTAATTCACAATCTTCACTACATCTCCCTTCACAATCTTCACTACATCTCACTTCACAATCTTCACTACATCTCACTTCACAATCTTCACCACATCTCACTTCTCAATCTTCACTACATCTTACTTCACAATCTTCACTACATCTCACTTCACAATCTTTACCACATCTGAATTCACAATCTTCACTACATCTCCATTCACAATCTTTACTACATCTCACTTCACAATCTTCACTACATCTCACTTTACAATTTTCACATCTCACTTCACAATTTTTACATCTCACTTCACAATCTTCACTACATCTCACTTCACAATCTTCACTACATCTCACTTCACAATCTTCACTACATCTCACTTCACAATCTTCACTACATGTCCCTTCACAATCTTCACTACATCTCACTTCACAATCTTCACTACATCTCACTTCACAATCTTCACTAAGGCTCACTTAACAATCTTCACCACATCTCACTTCACAATCTTCACTTCATCTCACTTCACAATCTTCACTACACCTCACTTCACAATCTTCACTACATCTCACTTCACAATCTTCACTAACACCATCCTTCATCACTACATATAACAACATCCATCATCACTACTTATAACACCATCCATCATCATCACTACATATAACACTATCCATCATCACTACATATAACACGATCCATCATCACTACATATAACACCATTCACCATCACTACATATAGAACCATCCATCACGACATATAACACCATCCAACATCACTACATATAACACCAACCATCATCACTACATATAACATCATCCAGCATCACTACATATAACTCCATCCATCATCACTACATATGACACCATCCAGCATCACTACATATAACACCACCCATCATCACTACATATAACATCATGCATCATCACTACATATAACACCATCCATCAACACTACATATAAAACCAACCTATCATCACTACATATAATATCATCCATCATCACTACATATAACATCATCCAACATCACTACATATAACACCACCCATCATCACTACATATTACATCATCCATCACTACATATAACTCTATCCATCATCACTACATATAACACCATCCAGCATCACTACATATAACACCAACCATCATCACTACATATAACATCATGCATCATCACTACATATAACACCATCCATCATCACTACATATAAAACCATCCTATCATCACTACATATAACATCATCCATCATCACTACATATAACACCATCCATCACTACATATAGAACCATCCTATCATCACTACATATAATATCATCCATCATCACTACATATAACACCATCCAACATCACTACATATAACACCAACCATCATCACTACATATAACATCATCCATCATCACTACATATAACTCTATCCATCATCACTACATATAACACCATCCAGCTTCACTATATATAACACCAACCATCATCACTACATATATCATCATGCATCATCACTATATATAACACCATCCATCATCACTACATATATTACCCTCCTATCATCACTACATATAACACCATCCATCATTACTACATATAACGCCATCCTTCATCACTACATATAACACCATCCATCATTACTACATATAACGCCATCCTTCATCACTACATATAACACCATCCATCATCACTACATATTATAACACCATCCATCATCTCTACAAACACCAGTCCTCAACACTATAGTGATAAACAGAGCTTCATTTTGTTGTCAATTTCTTTAAATTCCAACCTTATTAAACCGTAATTCTTTCTGTATGGTCAATTTTTGATTTGACCTCAGTGAGAGAGCTGTTAGTGTCAGTACATCACAATGGTGTTCCGACGCACTGTATCGAAGGTGTCTGAGGTGGAGGTGAAGGCTTGCAAGGATTTCGTTGTAGACTTCGACACCAGCTTTGTGGTGGTTGCAACAAACATCTACCCTGGTGTGGCCCCTAAGCAGATTCGACCATTGTTTGAGGAATGTGGACAGATCGACCTATTTGTGATGCCGGCAAAAGACAATAAAAATGAACACTATGGCTTCGCATACATCCGATACTTTGACGAAGCCTCCTGTGATAAGGCTGTTGGACGATTGGATGGTGACAGCATTGGCCGCAGCCGAAAATCAACTAACAAGCTGGAAGTTAACTACTACAGTGCCCATGGTACCTTGAACAACCTTGACCGCCAAGCTGCTGAGTTCATAGTTCTATCCAATGTTGCCGACCAACAACCCGCCTCTATCCTTAAGAAGACCAACGTACGCACTACCGTTGCCAAGTCAGTTACCTTCAATTATGACAATTTGGGCGACATCAGGGAGCGCGAAACTTCCACAGCTACTTACACTCTGTCTGTACCTCCCAACCAATGAATCTAACTCAACTGCTGCCATCAAATAAGAAAATGTCACCAATAGTTGTACCTCTGGGAACCTGGAGGGAGGCACCAACCCTGATGAAGGCTCAGTAATATCTACCATGTTATTTAAACACTTATAACACATATAACATCATCCATCATCACTACACATAACACCATCCATCATCACTACATATAACACCATCTATCATCACTACATATAACATCATCCATCATCACTACAGATCGGTAGAGTAGTTTTCGAGATTCTCGTGCGGACACACAAGCAAACACACACACACACACACACAAACAGACATACTTCTTTGTTTTATATCGATAGAAGATAGATCATCACTACATATAACACCACCCAGCATCACTACATATAACATCATCCATCATCACTACATATATCACCACCCATCATCACTACATATAACATCATCCATCATCACTACATATAACATCATCCATCATCACTACATATAACACCATCCATCATCACTGCATATAACATCATCCATCATCACTACATATAACACCATCCATCATCACTACATATAACATCATCCATCATCACTACATATAACACCATCCATCATCACTACATATAACATCAACCATCATCACTACATATAACACCATCCATCATCACTACATATAACACCATCCATCATCACTGCAGATCGGTATAGTAGTTTCCGAGATTCTCGTGCGGACACACAAACACACACACAAACAAAAATACATACTTCTTTGTTTTATATATATAGATACAAGAAACAAAAATCTTTAATTATGTATTAATTGTAAGTTTTAAGGTTTTCCTGGAACCATTGGCAGGAAATAAGGACACTTGAACCTTGAAAACTTACTGTCGTCATAATTATTTATAATAAACCTGTCGATGTTTATTTCCGGGTTAAAGTAAAAGCAAGGTTTTGTCTGGACTATTATCATATAGACAGTTGCTGGTTGACGATACTGAAGGCCTATACAGGTGTGTGGTGCTTGTGCTTGGTGATGATTCGTTTATGAGAGATAATCCCAGGAGTGAACTTTGTTCTGAAAGGACAAACAAAAAAAGTCATTAGTTATCGTTGTCTCGGAAGTGTTTATATGTCGGTCACTCTTGTGTTGTCGATGTGTCCACCCCACAGACTTATTGCGTGAAGTGACACATTAGACTTCAATTAAAGATCCTCTCCTCTCCATATGGAAGCTGTTCACACCTCTTGACAGTATTTGGTCTGACATTTAGTTATAAAGGTCGTTTTTTGTCTAGTTCATCTTCCTATGAAAATTAACAATTCATATCACGTTTTAAAGTTGTATGTTCTTCAAGCCAATTAACACAGTACAGGTAACACCAGAGTCAGGCAGGTACAGTGTTAAGCGTCGTAGTCTACTGCTGTCTTACTGAGTAACGATGATGAAGTAAAGTGGGAAATGACTTTGCCATGAGAGAGGAGAGGAAAGAGAGAAGGAAAGAATAGAAACGGGAAGTAAAGTAGTAGGGAGTAATAGCAGGTGGGCTGTCCACCTAGCTGAGTCGAGGTGATTGGTTGGGGTGGTGGCCATACACAGCACGCTCCTGCTCGCTCAAGGGAGGCTGGGGTGGGGGGAGCTAAGCTAGTTAGGCATTCAGTACTGTATTGTGTGTTAATTTATATAAGTTAAATGGTGGTGTTATTTTTTCATGTATTGTATAAAGTGAGTCTCTTTTTTATATAATAACTCACCTGAAGTGTCGCCCCAGGAAAAGGTAACAGAGACCTTAATGACACAGGTAGATTGTCACTCCCCTCGCCGCCCAGCGTATCCCACCTGAAGATTAACCATCCCGGCGATACCTGGAGGGGGGGGGGCTTAAGTATAATATATACTCTTATATAATAATGTTGATGCTATAATACACTGGCAGTCATAGTACAGTACATGTGTTGCCTTTATTGAGTTGAGTTTTGTATTTTTAGAAAAAGAGAGAGAAATCTGAGCAACATAATATGGAGAGAGAGAGAGAGAGAGTGTATTACATTGCCACACCTGATTCCTTCCTGGTGTATATTTTTACCACCTCTGGTACAACTGTGTCTCTTGCCGATCTATTTTGCACTGTCGCTTCCTGCCTTTCATCTTCCACCTTTCATCTTCTCCTTCATCTTCTTCTCCCCATCGTCTTTCTCCTCCATCTTACCCCTACATCTTCCCTCCCTTCTTCCTCCCTTCCATCTCCCCAATTCATTTCTTCCCCCTTCATCTTCCTTTCCCCTTTATTTTACCCCTCCATCTTCCCTCCTTTTACCTTCCTCCTTCGGTCTTCTCCTTTCTTTTCCACCAATCTCCTTACCTTCCACTGCTGTCTTAGTCCATTACTGTTTTAAGAAATGTAGTTTTTTCAAGGATTTCGATATTTCATTCACTTACAATTCTTTTTTGTTTCAATTTCATTTTCTCACTCCTGATTCAAGTGATTCAAGAGATGCAGATAATTTGAAATATCCAGCCCTTATAATGTCTTTAGTGCCTCTTAAACTTGGGTAAATATTATTCCATTAAGTTTATAAACAAATACACGACTCAGACACGTTGGTAATATAATCACAAAGCAAAGATATCGAGAAGTTGTGACGCTTCATCTGTACAACCAGTTGAGAATAAACTTTCCTTCTCTAAAAGTTACAAGAAATGAGGGAGAGTTTCTCGCCAGGGGGCGCAGCGCTGTGAGAGAAGAATTAAATAAGCCTGATTAGCTAAGAAGACGACCAGGGGTAAGAAATGGTCCGTCTTGAGGATGTGGTTCAGGAGGTGAGGTGAAGATATAAACCTCGAAGACGTCATAAAACACAGAGATGACACTATTTCTAACCTTCCCAAGTCTCTGGTGGGTGGCAGGTGATCACCAACATGAAATACACCAACATGAAATACACCAACATGAAATACACTAACATGAAATGCGCCAAAATGAAATAGAAGATGCCAAGTGAGGTTGATTATGACTCAGACAGTAACCATAGCAGGACCTAAAAACAGCCAAGACTGTTCTAAAATGAGAACTTAAATTATAATTTCTGCCCAAGAGTGCGAGTGAGTGAACTTTAATTTCCATTATAGTACAGTATAAAACTTTAATGAGTTTATCTTCAACGTGATCTTAAATTTCAGTGGGTGAATTTTTTCATTGGATAATTAAGTCTTTGAGAATAACATTTTAAGGCGGCCATTTAGTGTCATCATGCTGTAAGATGTAGATACGCTCCAAAAAGTATGTTTACGATTTTGTGTTAGACGATATGACACAACAGACAAAGGATTTTGACGACCCTACCGAGACAACAGGAGTCACAGTGTTCATTTTGAAATTCATCGGTCTCCTCCATAAAAGCACTTTTGGAGTGTTTGTTTACAACTCCTAGTGGTTAATGTGATGCAGCAGTGTACAGCTCATAGTCCATAAGGTGTTTCTTAGGCCAGACCCTTGAGAGTACAGTGGGTGGTTACACTACTCACCTGCCTTACCCTCTCCCTGATGCTTTTGTTAGATGTTGAAACAGGAACTGTGGATCAACCTGTACAGCTTCTCCTTTTACTTTCACACACACAATAGATTTAACATGTTGCCTAAGTACTTTGATGAAACAATAAGCACAAATGTGTTATCGTCATGATCCGCCTTATGTGATTATATTGCCAGTTGATGTGGGCCCGACCTTGTTTTGACACACTGACTGGCCTCGTGTTAATTTATTCTCACTTAACATACTTTTTTCGTACCTGAACTCCTCGACCGAACGCTCTTAAAGTTTGTAGAGAAGTTGAAACGGGTCTTATTGATATTCGTGTAGGCAGATTGATAGAGGTCCCAGCAATATGAGAGTACAGCCGGGTCCTGCTGGAGACACTGAACACATTTCAGTTATTACATCTGGAAATACACGATCACTCACCAAAGAAAACGAAGACAATTTTACCAACTAATATGGTCGAGGTTCTGTAGATATGGGCCACAGCTCACGTACGGTCGCTATCTGATCTTCTCGACCAGTGTAACAAGAAAGATCTTTACAAACACTATAATATGTAGTCAACGTGCAGTGACTCAGTAATAACTTATTGCTCCTTTGATTCAAGCGTTCGACAACAAACCGAATATGTTCCCTCTGTTCCTTTGACTATCTTGTGTGTACGATCTTGTGGACTGGGGCGTGATCACGATCAATGGTTGTCCCACTCACTCACTCACTAGGTTTCCTGCCATCTCTTACCCATGAAATTAGATTAAATCTGCCCTGTCGTATCCTCTTTACCTATCCTATCCCCCCTTGTCTCTATTAACCTTAATGTATCATCACTCTCTCTCCCCTGCTCTCCTTCCCTGCTTCCTCTACCACTATCTCCACCTCCTCTTTCCTTCCCCTTCCACAATTATTATATCCTCATATCTATGTCTGTCATTCTCTTTATCTGTTCCTACTTCTTTCACTATATCTCTCTAACCCCTCAGCCTAAATCACAATGGCTACAAGAACGAGAGCTTGTGTTGGTAAAAGAGGAATTTTTGAACACCATGACAAATGTATATTTTTGGATGACTTAGGGAGAACGTGTGGCTTGATTAGTGTAGAAGAGGAGATTGTCACACCCTTCTACCCAGTTTTGTTAGTCTCTTATGCCCCACCCTGCCAGTCCTCATACCCTACCCTTCTAGTTCCTCATACCCTACCCTGTTAGTCCCTCATACCCTACCCTGTTAATCCCTTATACCCTACCATTCCAGTCCCTCATATTCCACCCTACCAGATCCTCATACCTCACCCTTCCAGCCTGTCTTTGTGTCCCAACCAAATTAAGTTCTGTAAAAATCTACCTGATGTCTTTCGCCTTCCCTTACCATCATCTCCCAATTGGTTGTCTTGTAAATAGTAGATCGATGCCCTGGAGTCTCTGGTAGTTTCAATAAGTCTGGAGCCCAACTCATTAAGGAACTTCAGGGTGCTGTCATGCTGGGGAGGGATGGAGAGGGAGCTGCATTATGCTGTCATGCAGGGGAGGGAGGGAGAGGGAGCTGCATTATGCTGTCATGCTGGGGAGGGGGGAGAGGGAGCTGCATAATGTTGTCATGCTGGGGAGGGAGGGAGAGGGAGCTGCATTATACTGTCATGCTGAGGAGGGAGGGAGGGAGAGGGAGCTGCATTATGCTGTCATGCTGGGGAGGGATGGAGAGGGAGCTGCATAATGTTGTCATGCTGGGTAGGGAGGGAGAGGGAGCTGCATTATGCTGTCATGCTGGGGAGGGAGGGAGAGGGAGTTGCATTATGTTGTCATGCTGGGGAGGGAGGGAGTGGGAGCTGCATTATGCTGTCATGTCGCGGAGGGAGGGAGGAACTTCTGTTATGCTGCCAGAAGCTGGGGATGGAGGGAGAGGAGCTGCATTATGCTGTCCATGCTGGGGAGAGGAGAGGGAGCTGCATTATGTCATGTGGGGAGGGATGGAGGGAGTACTGCATTATGTGTCATGCTGGGGAGGGAGGAGGAGGGAGCTGCATTATGCACTGTCATGCTGGGGAGGGAGGAGGAGGGGGAGCTGCACATTATGCTGTCATGCTGGGAAGGGAGAGGGAGCTGCATTATGCTGTCATGCTGGGGAGGGAGGGAGAGGGAGCTGCATTATGCTGTCATGCTGGGGAGGGATGGAGAGGGAGCTGCATTATGTTGTCATGCTGGGTAGGGAGTGAGAGGGAGCTGCATTATCCTGTCATGCTGGGGAGAGAGGGAGAGGGAGTTGCATTATGTTGTCATGCTGGGGAGGGAGGTAGAGGGAGCTGCATTATGCTGTCATGTCGGGGAGGGAGGGAGAGGAGCTGCATTATGCTGTCATGCTGGGAAGGGAGGGAGAGGGAGCTGCATTATGCTGTCATGCTCGGGAAGGAGGGAGAGGGAACTGCATTATGCTGTCAAGCTGGGGATGGAGGGAGAGGGAGCTTCATTATGCTGTCATGCTGGGGAGAGAGGGAGAGGGAGCTGCATTATGCTGTCATGCTGGGGAGGGATGGAGAGGGAGCTGCATTATGCTGTCATGCTGGGGAGGGCGGGAGAGGGAGCTGCATTATGCTGTCATGCTGGGGGAGGGAGAGGGAGCTGCATTATGCTGTCATGCTGGGAAGGGAGAGAGAGGGAGCTGCATTATGCTGTCATGCTGGGGAGGGATGGAGAGGAGCTGCATTATGTTGACATGCTGGGGAGGGAGGGAGAGGGAGCTGCATAATGTTGTCATGCTGGGTAGGGAGTGAGAGGGAGCTGCATTATCCTGTCATGCTGGGTAGAGAGGGAGAGGGAGTTGCATCATGTTGTCATGCTCGGGAGGGAGGGAGAGGAGGTCGCATTATGCTGCATGCTGCATTAATATGATGCAGCATAACTCCAGCAGTCTCACTACAGCTTTTTATGTTTACTGTATGTTTACAGTCGAATGAAAACCTGAGAGACTACTCAATATAAATCCTTTCATTATCATTGTCACGGACACGGACACAAGAATTCAATGGATCTAAGTAACGAAAATAAGGAATAATTTAAGTTGTTGTCAAAGACTTTCATATGATTATTGTTTATAACTGAAGGTCTTGGAACTATTTTATCACAACAAAGAAATATAATGCAGTAAAACATGGACAGTGACGAAGTACAATAAAGAACAAACACAAACTGTGACATAGAGAACATCCAAGATACAGGAAGACAAACAATAGTAAAATGACAAGGACAGTCATGAGGACACTGATGGTGAAACTAACAAAAGATACCTGGAGGAGTTGTTATAAATATTGATTTATGTTTTGAACTTTTTGTACTTTTTTGAAGATTTTTTTTTCTCCATAATACAAAAATATCGGTTAATATTCGTTTTTATTCCAATAGGTATTTGGCATTTTTTTACCATTATCACTAGGATTATTTTCAGGTTAGGTCAGGTGAGGTCAGGTAAGGTAGGTTAAAGAATACCAAAATACAAAAAAAAAAAATATTTACCAATTGGGGAAATTGGGATGAAAATTTTTTTTTACCCAATTTTCTCCAAGAGGTGTAAGATGATCTTGCAGCTTCATACAAATTCACTAAACAACAATAATAATCCAAGAGTTAGTAAGGCATCACCTGGTCATATTAAGCCCACCTGGTGAAGATAAACATGTTGGTAATGTTTGTATCGTGACTGAACCACCTCACACAGCAGCCCTGAGGCTTTAGGCCAATGACTTAAGTGCTTACATTATACAAAATAACGCTCTGTAATGGCCGATGATGCTGTTTTGGTTGTCTAATTGGAGTTTCCAACATGGTAATTACAGCAGGTATCTTTTTATTATCCTGCCATTAAAATAATTAAGTGAATTTATAGACTTACGTAACATCATGAAAGTATAAACCGATGAATTAAAATTAAATAATTTTCTTATAAAACAACTAATCTATTTAATTTTCCTTTGAGAGTTAAAGGGATAAAATACACACTAACTGGAGTCTAACTAACCTGGTGTGACTCCTCTCCGCCCCACCAACACATAATCATCCACTCCAGGTAACCTTACACCGCCTAATGGAGCCAAACCTAATAGAATCACACCGAACTTATCCAAATAAACTTTTCAGTGGGTAACCTTGACTCTACCACACCTTGGCTTTAGACGCTAGTATAAGTCTGGCTGGAGGGACCGTAGTCATTATAAGGGAAGCTTTTTAATAATAGCCATTACCTGCCTCCCGTTAACACTGATGAAATGTTCCTAAAATTAAACAAACTACAATTAAATCCAAATCCTTTTGAATATTTACATAATTTACTGGAGTGTTTCATTATGTTAGTGTGGGGGGCGTTTGTTGTGGCCGGGACTCCTCTTCAGATAATACAAATACAGATAATGTTGTTTTAATAAGTAATCTCTTAATGAAAATGTAGAGAAAATTGGTCAACAAATCTTAACAGTTATCCTGATTTCTTAAAGAACAATAGAGGAATAAGAAGAGGAGGAGGAGGGAAAGAAAGAAAGCATAAAGAAAACAATATAACAAAGATGAACAACAGAGAAAAAATGAAGAGTAAGATGAAAGAAACTTAGACTGATCAAAAAGACGTATAACAATCTGATTAAAACTAATCACTATATTAGATCAGATCAGATCAGATCAAGGTTAGGTTAGTTTTGGTTAGATAAGGTCAGGTTAGGCTGGGCTAGGCTAGGCTAGGCTAGGCTTGGCTAGGCTAGGCTAGACTTGTTTTACACACGGTTAGGTTAGGTCAGGTTAGACTAGGCTAGCCTAGGCCAAGGTGGGTGGAGCTTTGCTGACGTCAGCAGGCAGACTTCCTCGCCTACCTCTCACCTTTTATAAACAGAACATTTTATGGTTCTATATACTGTACTTTGTTATCTCAGTATCTCACATAGAAAATAATACTAATAGAGAGTTTAATCTTGCATATAACTTTAGCTAAGGACACCAGTCAGTGTGGTGGGTGATACACAGAAGGAAAGGTTAAAAGAAAAGCAATGTATTTCAGTTATAGTCTTGTATTTAAATAACTGCAGCTTAAGATAGGGTAATGATGACTATATATACAGTTGCCTACAGGAGTTCTTTTCCTCCCTGTTTGTCCATTATACTAATAATGTAGACATGAGGTGACAGGAGTTATGACTTCATATGATAAGTGTTACAGCCACTGACAACAGATTATCAGATTATGGGTGGTGGGGGGGGGGCAGTTAGAGCAGGTGATCACAGGTGCTGCCTTTGCCTCCAGGTGTGAGTGATGTGACAGGAATTATGACCTCACAAGACAAGTGTTACCTTCACTGACACTTGTTTCATCAAAAGATTAAACACGTAGACGTTTACAATCATCCATAGACTCACATTTATGGTACAACAGTTGCAGAAGTGCATGCAACACACCTGGTTCCACATTGAGCTGAGAATCCAACGATGCAGTGTACTGATATATGGGAAACGAAATTGACTTCTATCAGGCAAGTAGTGATAAACTTTCGGGCTTAAGCTGCGAAAGGTCAGTACTCGACTGATATCCTCCTCAGACCAGTATATTACAGGGACACCAGTTGAGAACAAAATCACTTGGGAAGAGAAAAAAAAACTACTAAAAACATCATTAGTCGCAGCAGTAGCCTTGATAAAAGTATTTTCTCTTTGGTCTTGCAAATAAATCCTCTCCTTCTCCCATCCTTTTTTTTTTCTCAGTGAAAGGAACATCTCTCTCCCTCCTTACATCATCCAGTTCACGTTGTAAATCCACAGTGATCAGAACTGGTCTCTCTTCCTCTGACTTGTCTGCTACTATTAATGTTCCTATGTCCAATAGGGCACTGAGAGAGAGAGAGAGAGAGAGAGAGAGAGAGAGTTGTAACTATGTACAATTGCCTACAGGATAACCTTTCCTCCCTGTTGTGCTCATTATATTAATAATGTAGACATTAGGTGAGGTTCTTAGATTAGACTTTTTGTGCAAGAGATAGGAAACGTAGGACTTAGGTGTGTTCTCCTGTGGCTGGGATAGGGCATGTAGCTGAGAGGATAGATAGAGTCTTGTCAGGGGAAGTACCAATCCGGTTGTGTGTCTTAGAGTAGGAGGCAACGACATAGGAAAGGTTAGGAGTGAGGAACTTTTCAGCAGGTATAGGGAGGCATTAGGGAAGATTAGTGATAGGGTAGGGAACCCATTAGTATGTGGTGTCTCGTCTAGAAGAGGAGTTGGCGGTGAAAGGCTGTCCAAGGCAATTGCTATAAATTGCCGACTGGAATAAAAAACACATTGTGTAAGCAATGGTTGGGCGTTCATTGATAACTGGCGACGATTCTACGGCAACGACTACCTGTACAGTCGTGACGGGGTACACTTGTCTGGAGCGTGAAATTGTCACTCCGAAGGGGAAGTTTCGCCAGTAGATAGAGGGGAGTATAATTGGTTACTCAGAACAAGGGGTAAAACAGGACCAGGGAAGGGTAGGTTTAAATGTGTACTATACAAACAGTAGGAGCATTAGAAATAAAATAGACTTGCTGAGAGCGGTTGTATGTACTGACAATGTAGACGTCATAGTAGCCACCTAAACCTGGATGAATCTGGCGAGCAAGAACTTTTTATCTGAGTAACACAAAGAAGGGTACAACCTTTTCACAAGGACAGGGAAGGTAGGAAGGGGGGAGGAGTTGCACTCTTCGTCAGAGATACATTAAAATGGTGCATTAATAATACAATAAAGGGTGAAATAGGAACTGAGTCTGTATGGGTAGAAATGGCAGAAAGAAGCGAAAACTAATTATGGGAGTGATTTACCGGCCCCCAAGTCTTGGGAAAGAAGCAACTCAGCCCATATGGCAGGAAATGAGTAGGGCAGCAATATACAACAACCTATGCATTATGGGGGATTTCAACTTCAGAAATATTGACTGGGACAGCATTGTAGGTGACTATGAATCTGAAGACTTCCTAGACGCAGTACAGGACAATTTTTTGAATCAACTAATTACAGAACATACTAGAGGTGACAATATATTAGACCTAGTAAGAACAAATAAAGAAAATATTATCAGAGATATCACAATAGGGGAAGAACTTAGGAACAGTGATCACAGAGAAATCAGGTTTACCCTAAATTTGGAAAGGAAAAATAATGAAAATATGGTCAGAGTCCCAGACTTTCCATCGGCGGATTATGAGGGGTTAAGAAGGTACCTAGGCTTAGTTTAGAGTGTGTTGTATACACAATGTCCCGAGAAAGCAGTCATGATTATAAGAACCAATTTCGTCTTTCACTGCTTTTGAAGGCTATTGACTTAAGGGGAGGGGGGGGGGGTGAGAGGCGTGGCCTAGAATGGCGGACAGGTGTAACGCTTGTCATTAATTAATAAAGAGCTTGTAAGCTGGTAAGATTAATTCGTCGAGGAATACGTCTCCTTTGTGAGTCAGCTTATTCACAACTTGATAACTCGGTTAAGCGCGATGTTTCCAGAAGTTGCTAACCATGTTAACAAGTTTAGCTAAGACGGTGACTATCGTGAAAGACTTTGGCTCCTCCTCGATAAAAAAAAGTCAACTTGTTATCTCAGCGTTCATGTAGAGCGGGGAATCATTAGTTTAGGCACAGCCGGTGTTTCGCATAGTGTATGTGTCTTAATATTGGCATAGTTTATGTGAGTATATGTTTGTTAGCATAGCATGTGTGTCTCAGTGTTGACATGCCGAGTATATCTCAGTTTTGGCATAGCGTGTGTAGTGCATTCCAGAGGCAGGCGAAGATTTACACCCTCAACTGACTGGGTTTCGTGTGTATTTCACTACAACAACGAGCATTGCCCAGCGTGCTTGTTCAGTTTACCTTCATCGCTCTTTAATACGTGGGAACAACACAAGAGGCGGTTTTCTGTATAGTCTTACAACACCAGTGACGATCAATCCTGTGTCGTCCAGGGCAGAGTTGGATCCTGACATCAATTATACAGACATTCCACTCCACCAATTCTATTTATCTCATTCCACTCTTAGGTAAGGTGGATCAAAGGGTATAGAAATCTAGAAGGGTGAAATAACATTGGTGGAAAGCTAGAGTGAAAACCGACAGGAAAATACCTCCCCCTCCCCACAAAAATATTTAACACACGGGTAGAAAAATCAACACACATTGTATATATCCTGACTTTACACATATAGTATACCAAGTGAATCTATAACACCCACGGAGATTCACAACACTTCAAACTAAACTATCTTACAAAGCCTAACGTGTCCTTAATTAGATCAGGTTGGGTATAGTGATTCTATTTCATCAGGTGAGGGTTGGGAAGCCTTGTGTTCTCCCGTTAATGGACCAGCTTGTTACCTATGCCTGTAAACCTTTTTTTAAAACACAATTATGATTAGATTAGGTTAGGTTAGGTTAGGATAGGTTAAGTTAGATTGGGTGAAGTATGGTTAATCCGTGAATTAAAACAAAAATTTTTAATCTTCGTTTCGTTAATCTGACAATTTATTTTCGTGGGAGTATCAACAGCAAGAAGCACCAGGGTTGTATGCAGAGATGGGGGCTACAAGCATAATGAATTAACGAGCTTCAAACACTAAACAACCTTGAATGACAGACCACAAACGACACAATCTCTTCCCCTGATAACACCAATTACTAGAAAAAAATATATACCAGATTAAACTCTTCTTATACACAGGAAGAGCCAAGAGTGTTTAAAGGAAGTTAGTTTGATTTTCTATAATATCAGTAATATCGATTCTAACATTACAAAGTTGTTTATCCGTCAAAGACTTTTTATGCATTTTATAATTTTATATTTATTCCCCGATATCCTGAGTATGTCCATTCGTGTGTTCGGTTCCGTGTATGATCATGTGTTATTGTGTTCGTGTGTCGTCCGTAGGTTCGTGTGTTCATCTTTCTAGGAAGGAAGTTTAACCCTGACAGCTTGAATAAAGGACCCTGGCCAAACTCTGTACCTGACATGACCCAACCTAACCTAAACACAATTTAAACTAAACTGAACACGACTAAACCATGCTGCTATCTATCTAAAGTTTGTCAAGCTCAAATAATCCTTGTCACCACTGTCATACACCCACTAACCCACAGTCATACACCCATCAACCTACAGTCATACACCCATCAACCCACAGTCATACACCCACCAACCCAGAGTCATACACCCACCAACCCAGATATACACCCATCAACCTACAGTCATACACAAACCAACCCACAGTCATACACCCACCAACCCACAGTCATACAGCCACCAACCCACAGTCATACACCCATCAACCCACAGTCATACACCCACCAACCCACAGTCAAACAGCCACCAACCCACAGTCATACACCCACCAACCCGCAGTCAAACACCCATCAACCCACAGTCATACACCCACCAAC
>NW_024733141.1:0-9208 GCF_018991925.1 Homarus americanus | reverse complement strand
ATCAGGCACTCCCAGTTGCCTCTGTTCCCAGGTACCTCTGACCTCCCAGGTACACCTCTGACACTCCCAGGTACACATCTGACACTCCCAGGTACCTCTGGCCTCCAGGTACCTCTGACACTCCCAGGTACACCTCTGACACTCCCAGGTACACCTCCTGATGCTCTAGAAACCTCTGCCACTCCCAGTACCTGCGGCACTCCCAGGTACACCTCTGACACTGGCTGCATCCTGACACTCCATGTACACCTCCAGACACTTCAGGTGCACTTCAGACCTCCCAGGTACACCTCAGACACTCCCAGGTACACCTCAGACACTCCCAGGTACACCTCTGACACTCCCAGGTACACCTGTGCTCCCAGGTACACCGCTGACACTCCCAGGTACACCTCTGACACTCCCAGGTACACCTCTGACACTCCCAGGTACCTCGTACTCCCAGGTACCTCAGACACTCCAGGTACACCTCACACTCCAGGTACACCTCTGCCTGCTCCAGGTACACCTCAGACACTCCCAGGTACACCTCTGACACTCCTGGTATACCCTGACACTTCCAGGTACACCTGACACTCCCAGGTACCTCTGATGCTCCCAGGTACACCTCTGACACTCCCAGATACCTCTGACACTCCCAGGTACACCTCCGATACTCCCAGGTACACCTCCGATACTCCCAGGTACACCTCTGACACTCCCAGGTACTCCTCTGACACTCCCTGGTACCACCTGGCCTCCCAGGTACACCACGCTCCCAGGTACACCTCTGGCACTCCCAGGTACACCTCTGACACTCCCAGGTACACCACTGACCTCCCAGGTACACCTCTGATACTCCCAGGTATGCCTCTGACACTCCCAGGTACATCTTGACACTCCAGGTACACCTCTTACTCGCAGGTACCTCTGACCTCCCAGGTACACCGCTGACACTCCAAGGTACACCCCTGACACTCCCAGGTACACCTCTGACATCTCTACCTCCGATACTCCCAGGTACACCTCAGATACTCCCAGAGTACACCTCTAAAACTCCCAGGTACTTCTCTGACCTCCCTGAGTTTCACCTCCTGACACTCCGGTACACCTCTGACTTGCTCCAGATATACCTCAGAACACTCCCAGGTACCTCTGACATTCCGAGTACTCCTCCTGACGCTCCCAGAGTACTCCTCCTGACACTCCCCATTACACCTGACACTCCCAGTTACCGCTGGCCTCCCCAGGTATACCGCTGGCCTCCAGGCACTCCTCTGACGCTCTCAGTTTCCCCTTGACACTGCCAGGTACACCTCCTGACACTCCATGCATGCACCTCAGGCCTCCCAGGTACACCTCCAAAGACACTCTCAGGTACACCTCAGACACTTCCATCGCGCCACACCACCCAGCACTCCAGATACACCCCTGAAACTGCCAGGTACACACTCTGGCCTCCCCCGGCTGCCTCAGACACTCCCAGGTACACCTCTGACACTCCCAGATACACCTCAGACACTCCCAGGTACACCTCCTGATGCTCTGAGGTACTCCTCTGATGCTCCCAGGTACTCCCTGACACTCCCAGGTACACCTCCTGGCCTCCCCAGGTACACCTCTGGCCTCCCCAGGCACACCTCCTGACCTCCCAGGTACACCTCAAACACTCCCAAATTTTTTACCTTAAACACTCCAGGTACACCCCTCACACTCCCAGGTACACCTCCTGACACTCGCAGGTACACCTCAGGCCTCCAGGTACACATCTGACACTCCCTGGTATACCCCTGACACTTCCAGGTACACCCTAAATGCTCCCAGGCACACCTCCTGATGCTCCCAGGTACCTCTGACACTCCCATAGCACACCTCTGACACTCCCAGGTACACCTCCGATGCTCCCAGGTACACCTCCCGATACTCCCAGTGCACCTCTGGCCTCCCAGGTACTCTTCTGACACTCCCTGGTACACACCTGACACTCCCAGGTACACCACTGACACTCCAGGTACACCTTTGGCACTCCCAGGTACACACTGGCCTCCCAAGTACACCACGGCACTCCCAGGTACCTCTGATACTCCCAGGTATACCTCCTGACGCTCCCAGGTACCATGACACTAGGTACATCCCTGACACTCCAGGGTGCCTCTGACACTCGCAGGTGCACCGCTGACACTCCCAGGTACACCGCTGACACTCCAGGTACACCCCTGGCCTCCCAGGTACACCTCTGACACTCCTAGGGACACCTCCGTCTCCCAGGTACACCACAGATGCTCCCCAGGTACACCTCTGACACTCCGGGTACACCTCTGATACTCCAGGTACACCTCTGACACTCCCAGGTACCTCAGACACTCCCAGGTACACCTCAGACACTCCCAGGTACCTCTCCACACTCCCAGGTACACCTCTGACACTCCCAGGTGCACCTCCAGACACTCCCAGGTACACATCTGACACTCCTGGTATGCCCCTGACACTTCCCAGGTACACCCCTGACACTCCCAGGTACACCTCTGATACTCCCAGGTACACCTCTGACCTCCCAGATACACCTCTGACCTCCAGGTACACCTCCGATACTCCCAGGTACACCTCCGATACTCCCAGGTACACCTCTGACACTCCCGGTACTCCTGACACTCCCTGGTGCACACCTGACACTCCCAGGTACCACTGACACTCCAGGTACACCTCTGGCACTCCCAGGTACACCTCTGACCTCCCAGGTACACCTCTGACACTCCCAGGTACACCTCTGATACTCCCAGGTATACCTCTGACACTCCGGGTACATCGCTGACCTCCCAGGTACACCTCTTACATTGGTGCCTGACACTCCCAGTACACCGCTGACACTCCAAGGTACACCCCTGACACTCCCAGGTACACCTCTGACACTCCTATGTGCACCTCCGATGCTCCCAGGTACACCTCAGATACTCCCAGGTACACCTCTGAAACTCCCAGGTACTTCTCAGCCTCCCTGGTTCACCTCTGACACTCCCAGGTACACCTCTGACACTCCCAGATATACCTCAGACACTCCCAGGTACACCTCTGACATTCCGAGTACTCCTCTGAGCGCTCCCAGGTACTCCTCTGACACTCCCAGGTACACCTCTGACCTCCCAGGTACACCTGACACTCCCAGGTATACCGCCGAACTCCCAGGCCTCTCCGACACTCCCAGGTACCCCGCTGACACTGCCAGGTACACCTCTGACACTCCATAGCACACCTCAGACACTCCCAGGTACACCTCAGACACTCTCAGGTACACCTCGGACACTTCCAGTACACCTCCCCAGCACTCCCAGGTCACACCTAAACTCCCAGGTACACCTCTGACACTCCCAGGCTACCTCAGACACTCCAGGTACACCTCTGACACTCCCAGATACCTCAGACACTCCCAGGTACACCTCTGATGCTCTGAGATACTCTCCTGATCTCCCAGGTACTCCTCTGACTCCCAGGTACACCTCTGCTCCCAGGTACACCTCCCAGCACTCCCAGGTACACCTCTGACACTCCCAGGTACACCTCCGATGCTCCCAGGTACACCTCCCGTGCTCCCAGGTACACCTCTGACCTCCCAGGTGCCTCCTCTGACCTCCCATGGTACCTGACCTCCCAGGTACACCACTGACACTCCCAGGTACACCTCTGGCACTCCAGGTACCTCTGACTCCCAGGTACACCGCCGACACTCCCAGGTACACCTCTGATGCTCCGGTATACCTCCGACACTCCCAGGTACATCCTTGCTCCCAGGTACACCTCTTACACCTCAGGTACCCGCCCCAGCCTCCCAGGTACACCTCTGACACTCAGGTACACCCCTGACCTCCCAGGTACATCTCTGACACTCCTATGTGCACCTCAATACTCCCAGGTACCTCAGATACTCCCAGGTACACCTCTGACACTCCCAGGTACTTCCTGCACCTCCTGGTTCACCTCTGACACTCCCAGGTACACCTCTGACACTCCCAGATATACCTCGAACACTCCCAGGTACCTCTGACATTCCGAGGTACTCTCTGACGCTCCCAGGTACTCCTCTGACACTCCCAGTACACCTCTGACCTCCCAGGTACACCTGACACTCCCAGGTATACCTGAGCACTCCCAGGTACTCCTCTGACACTCTCAGGTACCCCTCTGACACTGCCAGGTACACCTCCTGACACTCCATGTACACCTCAGACACTCCCAGGTACACCTCAGACACTCTCAGGCTTCAGACACTTCCATGCCACCACTGACACTCCCAGGTACACCCCTGAAACTGCCAGGTACACCTCTGACACTCCCAGGCTTACCTCAGACACTCCCAGGTACACCTCTGACACTCCCAGATACACCTCAGACACTCCCAGGTACACCTCTGATACTCTGAGGTACTCCTCTGATGCTCCCAGGTACTCCTCTGACACTCCCAGGTACACCTCTGACCTCCGTTACCTCTGACACTCCCAGGCACACCTCCGACACTCCCAGGTACCTCAAACACTCCCAGGTACACCTTATCGCTCTCAGGTACCCCTCACACTCCCAGGTACACCTCTGACACTCGCAGGTACACCTCAGACACTCCCAGGTACACATCTGACACTCCCTGGTATACCCCTGACACTTCCAGGTACACCCTGATACTCCCAGGTACCTGATGCTCAGGTACACCTCTGACACTCCCATGTACACCTCTGACACTCCCAGGTACACCTCCGATGCTCCCAGGTACACCTCCGATACTCCCAGTTACACCTCTGAACCTCCCAGGTACTCTTCTGACACTCCTGGTACACACCTGACCTCCCAGGTACACCACTGACACTCCCAGGTACACCTCTGGCACTCCCAGGTACACCTCTGACACTCCCAGGTACCACTGACACTCCAGGCACCTCTGATGCTCCCAGGTATACTCTGACACTCCCAGGTACACCGCTGACACTCCCAGGTACATCCCTGACTCCAGGTACACCTCTGACACTCGCAGGTACACCGCCCAACACTCCCAGGTACGTGACACTCCAAGGTACACCCCCCAACCTCCCAGTGCACCTCTGACACTCCTAGGTACACCTCCGATACTCCCAGGTACACCACGGATACTCCCAGGTACACCTCTGACCTCCCAGTTACCTCTGCCTCCTGGTTCACCTCTGGCCTCCCAGGTACACCTCTGACACTCCCAGATACACCTCAGACCTCCCAGGTACACCTCTGACACTCCCGAGGTACTCCTCTGACATCCCAGTTCCTCCTCTGGCACTCCCAGGTACCTCTGGCTCCCAGGTACACCTCTGACCTCCCAGGTACCTGCTGACACTCCCAGGTACACCTCTTACACTCCAGGTACCGTGACCTCCCAGTGACACCTGTGTCCCAGGTACCTCTGACACTCCCTGGGTACACCTCTGGCACTCCCAGGTACACCTCTGACACTCCCAGGTACCTCTGACACTCCCAGGTACCTCTGATGCTCCCAGGTATCACCTCTGACCTCCCAGGTACACGCCTGACACTCCCAGGTACATCCTGACACTCCAGGGCACACACCTCTGACACTCCCAGGTGCACCATGACACTCCCAGGTACACCTCTGACACTCCAGGTCACCCCTGACACTCCCAGGTACACCTCTGACCTCCCAGGTACACCTCCGGTGCTCCCAGGTACACCACGGATACTCCCAGGTACACCTCTGACCTCCCAGGTACTTCTCTGACACTCCCTGGTTCACCTCTGACACTCCCAGTACCTCTGACACTCCCAGGTCACCTCAGACCTCCCAGGTACACTGACACTCCAGGTACTCCTCTGACGCTCCCGTACTCCTCTGACACTC
This sequence comes from Homarus americanus, assembly GCF_018991925.1. Classification (NCBI taxonomy): domain Eukaryota; kingdom Metazoa; phylum Arthropoda; class Malacostraca; order Decapoda; family Nephropidae; genus Homarus; species Homarus americanus. The sequence goes on along the minus strand of NW_024733141.1, from coordinate 3,360 downwards.
CCAGGTACACCTCTGACACTCCCAAGTCACCTCTGACACTCCCAGGTACACAGCCTTGACACTCCCAGGTACTCCTCTGGCCTCCCAGGTACACCTCCGATACTCCCAGGTACCTCGGATACTCCCAGGTACACCTCTGACACTCCCAGGTACTTCTCAGACACTCCTTGTTCACCTCCTGACACTCCCAGGTACACCTCTGACACTCCCAGATACACCTCAGACACTCCCAGGTACACCTCTGACCTCCCGGGTACTCCTCTGACGCTCCCAGGTACTCCTCTGACCTCCCAGGTACACCTCTCATACTCCCAGGTACTCCTCTGACACTCCCAGGTACACCGCTGACACTGCCAGGTACCTCTGACACTCCATGTTGCACCTCGAACACTCCCAGGTACACCTCCAGACACTCCCAGGTACACCTCAGACACTCCCAGGTACACCTGACCTCCCAGGTACTCTGACACTGCCAGGTACACCTCTGACACTCCCAGCTTTCAGACACTCCCAGGTACACCACTGACACTCCCAGTTACACCCCTGACACTCCCAGGTACACCTCTGACACTCCCAGATACACCTCAGACACTCCTAGGTACACCTCTGACACTCTGAGGTACTCCTCTGATGCTCCCAGGTACTCCTCTGACATCCCCAGGTACACCTCTGACACTCCCAGGTACACCTCTGCACACCCAGGTACACTGCTGACCTCCCAGGTACTCCTCTGACCTCCCTGGTACACACTGTGCTCCCAGGTACACCACTGACTCTCCCAGGTACACCTCTGGCACTCCCAGGTACACCACTGATGCTCCCAGGTACAACTCTGACCTCCCAGATACACCTCAGACACTCCCAGGTACCCTCCTGATGCTCAGTACTCCTCCAGCGCTCAGGTACTCCTCTGACACTCCCAGGTACACCTCCAGCACTCCCAGGTACACCTCTGACCTCCCAGGTACTCCTCTGGCTTGCCCAGGTACACCTCTGACCTCCCTGGTTGCCTGCCCAGCACTCCCAGGTACACCCTTCACACTCCAGGTACACCTCAGACACTGCCAGGTACACCTCAGACACTCCCAGGTACACCTCAGACACTCCCAGGCACACCCTCTGACCTCCCAGGTACACCTCTGACTCTCGCAGGTACACCTCAGACACTCCCAGGTACATCTGACACTCCCAGGTACACCTCCGATGCTCCAGGTACACCTCGGATACTCCCAGGTACACCTCTGACCTCCCTGGTGCTTCTCTGACACTCCCTTGTTCACCTGTGACCTCCCAGGTACACCTGTGACCTCCCAGATACCTCAGACACTCCCAGGTACACCTCTGACACTCGGTACTCCTCTGACTCCCAGGTACTCACCCAACACCCAGGTACACCTCTGACCTCCCAGGTACACCTCTGACACTCCCAGGTACACTGACCTCCCAGGTACTCCTCTGACACTCCCAGGTACACCGCCCCGGCTGCCAGGTTCACCTCTGACACTCATGTTACACCTCAGACACTCCCAGCTACACCTCAGACACTCCCAGGTACACCTCAGACACTCCCAGGTACACCACTGACACCCCAGGTACACCCCACGCACTGCCAGGTACACCTCTGACACTCCCAAGCTCAGACACTCCCAGGTACACCACTGGCCTCCCAGGTACACCCCTGACACTCCCAGGTACACCTCTGACACTCCCAGATACACCTCAGACACTCCCAGGTACACCTCTGACACTTTGAGGTGCTCCTCTGATGCTCCCAGGTGCTCCTCTGAGCACCCCCAGGTACACCTCTGACACTCCCAGGTACACCTCTGACCTCCCAGGTACACTGCTGACGCTCCCAGGGTACCTGCACCCCAGCTCTCCCAGGTACACCTCTGGCACTCCAGGTACCTCTGGCCTCCCAGGTACAACTCTGACATTCCCAGGTACACCTCAGACACTCCCAGGTCACCTCAGACACTCCCAGGTACACCTCAGGCACTCCCAGTTGCCTCTGACTCTCCCAGGTACATCTCCTGACAATCCCAGGTACCTCTGACTTGCTCCCAGGTACACCTCAGACACTCGCAGTTACTCCTCCGACACTCCCAGTTACCTCCGACACTCCCAGTTACACCCCTGACATTCCTGGTACCTCTGACACTCCCAGGTACACGTCCATCCTCCCAGGTACACCTCAGACACTCCCAGTTGCCTCTGAGCCTCCCAGGTACACCTCTGACCTCCCAGGTACACCTCTGACACTCCCAGGTACACCTGACACTCCCAGGTACCCCGCCCCGACTGCTCCCAGGTACACCGCTGACACTCCAAGGTGCACCCCTGACCTCCCAGGTCACCTCTGACACTCCCAGGTACACCTCCGATGCTCCCAGGTACACCTCGGATACTCCCAGGTACACCTCTGACACTCCCAGGTACTTCTCTGACACTCCTTGTTCTCTGGCCTCCCAGGTACACCTCTGACACTCCCAGATACACCTCAGACCTCCCAGGTACACCTCTGACACTCGAGGTGCTCCTCTGGCTCCCAGGTACTCTTTGACCTCCCAGGTACACCCCTGACTGCTCCCAGGTACACCTTTGACCTCCCAAGTACACCGCTGACACTCCAAGGACACCCCTGACACTCCCAGGTACACCTCTGTCCTCCCAGGTACCTCGATACTCCCAGGTACCTCAGATACTCCCAGGTACACCTCTGACCTCCCAGGTGCTTCTCTGACTCCCTGTTCACCTGACACTCCCAGGTACACCTCTGACACTCCCAGATACACCTCGAGACTCTCAGGTACACCACTGACTCCCAGGTACCCCTGACACTCCCAGGTACCACCTCTGACACTCCCAGATACACCTCAGACACTCCCAGGTACACCTCTGACACCCCATGAGGTGCTCCTCTGATGCTCCCAGGTACTCCTCTGACACTCCCAGGTACACCTCTGAGCACTCCCAGGTACACCTGACACTCCCAGGTACTGCTGGCCTCCCAGGGTACTCCTCTGACACTCCTGGTGCCCACACCCCAGCCTCCCAGGTACACCTGACTCTCCCAGGTACACCTCTGACACTCGCAGGTACACCTCAGACACTCCCAGGTACATCTCACCTCTCCAGGTACCTCCGATACTCCCAGGTACACCTCAGATACTCCCAGGTACACCTCTGGCACTCCCAGGTACTTCTCTGAACTCCCCTGTTTCACCTCTGACACTCCCAGGTACCTCTGACACTCCCAGATACACCTCCAGACACTCCCAGGTACACCTCTGACACTCCAGGTGCTCCTCTGACGCTCCCAGGTACTCCTCCTGGGCATCCCAGGTACACCTCTGACTT
>NW_024733140.1:0-20047 GCF_018991925.1 Homarus americanus | reverse complement strand
TTTATTATTTATTTAATAAACACACACACACACGCTCTCTCTCTCTCTCTCTCTCTCTATCTCTCTCTCTCTCTCTCTCTCTCTCTCTCTCTCTCGCATATGCTGTATCCTTCATGTATAAAGGTGGTTCACGGAGCTGAAATACACTAATGGCAATTAACTAATTCAACAATATCTACCCATCGTTCTGTACACATGTTGTATTTTTTTGTTCAATTATGTCCGTAAATGTTGGTAATTGTACATAAATGCCACCTGCTCCCCACTGTTCCCCATATTAATGAGGCTACACTGAAGTGATTATGAAAATACTAATGACTTGGAAATGAGGTTTTTATCGTTTCAATTGGCATGGCTTCTGGCAGGGTCAACCTGTCCTTGACCACTCCCCCACTCCCCACCAAGCGTAGGTCAAACACTAATGTTACAGCCCTGTTTATGTTTCCTGTCCTTTCTTTGAGATTAATATTTTTGTCAGAGGAAGTGTGAGCATCTTGTCTGCCCAGTGTTAATGTAGTTGTCTTATTAAGTATTCGTGTGTGTGTGTGCGTGTAATAATAATAATAATAAACGGTTTATTAATAGAGTTGCAGCCGGTGGCTGAAAATATACAGACTTACATTAGATTTAGACATAATGATATAATATGCATTGAATACATTTGCAGGGCTGTGCAGTACATAAATCAGGAGTTGTTTATTATTTTAACAATAGATGGGATTGTGCTGTTCTTATATCTATCGGTGCTGGCTCTTATGGGCTGAATTTTGTTGTAGTGGCGGACTGCGCGAGTTGGGTGGGGGGCTGCAGGTGGCAGGAGGTCGCGATGGCGAGGGTGGTGCAGTAGTCCACGGCCAAACCTTTCCAGTGCTTGGTGGTGGAGGTCACTGAGGGATGGCATTTCCAGGGTGGAGAGAGCGTTGGTGTAGCCGGAGTATTCTGCGCCGAGCATGATTCTGCAGGCCCTTTTCTGTACCTTCTCTAGCTGACGTTGTTGGGTGGAATTGAGAGAAGACGACCAGGCTGGTGACGGCGTGTGTGTGTGTGTCAATTAAATAAATAATAAATAACATATATAACTTACATGTGTGTCATGCAAGTGGCGACCTGTTGTGTAATGGTCAGCATACTCGCCTCCCAGGTATGCGGACCCGGGTTCGACCCCAGGCAGGGTGAAACTATGGGCAAGTTTCTTTACGCCATTTGCCTCTGTCTACCCAGCAGCAATTGGGAACCTGGATGTTAATCGATATGCGGATCGTGTTCCGGGGTAATGATTAGCCAGTGCAGTTAGCGAGTTGTCCGGTCTTCTCGGACTATTCCTTGACACTGGGTCACGCAGCTCGTTAATTCAGGGTGGCCCTTGGGCCGGCCATCCTCGTCACACGAGGGTTAACCATTAATATATATATATATATATATATATATATATATATATATATATATATATATATATATATATATATATATATATATATATATATATATATATATATATATATATATATATATATATATATATATATATATATATATATATATATATATATATTTTTTTTTTTTTTTTTTGTATCCATGTATGTATCTGCATCCGTGTGTGTGTATATAACATGTACTGTACGTGCGGTTGTAACTAATTGATTCCCTATGTGTACGAATTATGAAAGTAGGTTTGTGTGTATGATGGCTAGGTTAGATTATTAGATTCAGTTAGGTTAGCTTAGCTTAAGTTACGTTAGTGTAACTTATGTTATTTAAAGTTAGTTTAGGTTATGTTAGGTTAGTGTAGGTTAGATTACTTAAGGTTAGGTTATGTTATTCGAGGATAGGTTAGTTAAGGTTATTCTAGATTAGGTTCGGTTAGGTCAAATTCGGTTAGATTAGGTTAGTTAAAGTTAGGTTAGGTAAAGTTAGGTTAGGTCAGGTTAGGTTGGTTAAAGTTACGTTAGGTTAAGTTAGGTTAGTGTACGTTAGGTTAGTTAAGGTTTTTTAGGTTAGGTTAGGCTAGGTTAGGTTAGATTTCCTGTAATATAACTGAAGAACATTGGTGAATATCGTGTCTTGGTTAGCGTAAAAAAGATGTGCAAGTTGTATAGGATTTTTGGGTCTTGAAGTAATAGTGGTACCCCCCCCCCCCCGCAACGCCCTCCCAACCAGTTCCCCCTCCCCCTTTCCCTCGCTGCCGCATCATACCCATCAAAGACTTTTGGTAGTGAGGGTTTGAGTGAAGCAAATTGAAAACATCGATAAAAAGAGAATAAATGAAAAATTGTGATGTTTCTTACACACGTTTGAAGTTTGGAATGTGTTAGAGCAACTTTAAGCGTGAGTGTACTATGTGGAGTGTGTAGAATGATGTGTGTGTGTGTGTGTGTGTGTGTGTGTGTGTGGATGTGTGTACGTGTGTGTATGTGTATGTGTGTGCGGTTGAAAATACAAACAAAATCACAGATTCAAACAAAAACGAACTATACAACCTCTTATGCTCGCTGCATGGAATGTCAGTACCCTTCGGGATACTGGCACTAATGAACGTTCTGAAAGAAGAACTGCCCTTGTGGCAAAAGTGCTGGCTAGGTATAACATCGACATAGCAGCCATTAGTGAGTCCCAGCTCCCAGACGAGGGTCGACTCACAGAACGGGGGCCTGGCTATATCTTCTTCTTGAAGGGTAACCCTGCTGAGGGGAGAAACCACATTTATGGAGTTGGCTTGCCATTCGCCAATCCACCCTACATAGGCTAATTGAAAGGCCTGTTGGGATCAACGAGCGCCTAATGACGCTCCGAGTCCCACTGAATCACTCACGTCATGCCTTCTCCATCAGTGCTTAAGCCCCAACACTGGATGCAGAGGATGACATCAAAGAAGCCTTTTACGTCGACCTTCACAGAGTGCTAACCTCTCTCCGCAGAGAAGATAAGGTTGTGCCCGTAGGTAACTTCAATGCCAGAGTTAGAAGAGATGATGACATATGGCAGGAAACCATAGGGAGAAATGGAGTAGGCAAGTGTAATCCCAATGGCCTACTCCTCAACAAGTGTGCTACACACAAACTCTCTATCACAAATACCTTGTTTAGGCAGGCCGACAAGTTCAAGGATTCGTAGCAACACCCACGATCCGAACATGGCATCTCATTACTACATCATTGACAGAGAAAGAGATCGCCGAGACGTCCTCATCACCCGAGCCATACATGGCTCGTCAGCGCCAAACTCTTACTTCAAGTCGACCCAAAACGGTGAAGGCAACAAGCCTCCATAAAAAGTTTTAACACTAAGAGTTTGGAGGATCCAGCGGCAGCACGTGCTTTCTGAGAGCAGCTCGAACGAAAGCTGATAAACAACCTGACGACAAGCAACCTAAATCCCAGTGCCGAATGGGATATTCTCGACACTGTCATGACAAAAACCTCGGACAAAAGCTGATACCTTCCACAAGAAGGAAATGGAGGCCCAGCGCGAAATTCGCAATCAAAGGAACGAACGGTTGCAAAATAATGCATATAAAAAGTAAAAACTTACAGATCAACACAAGCTGCAAAAATTTTTCAATTCCATTAAAACCTTTTATGGGCCAATAACTCATGGCGCAGCACCCCCCATTCATCCGACGGTAACTCCCTATTTAAAGCCAAAGGAGGTATCATTCAATGCTGAAAAGAGAAATACCACTCGCTGCTTACCTTGAAAGACCGATGTGGATGTCCTGACTAACCAACAGGTCCCTCAGCCCCCAGAGCTTACCCACCTCAGCTATCCTTCATCCCTGGATTAAATAGCTACTGCCCTCAAGCAGATGAAAAATAACAAACCCTCAGAGCCTTATGGAATCCCAGCCGAGGTATATAAAGTAGGACCTCTGCTCACCAGAAGTCTCGAATCTCTCCAGGAGAGTATATGAGAGACCGGTCAGACTGTGGCAACGACTGCGGATCTCGCTGCTGTTTGTAGCTGGCAAGATTATCGCCCGAGTCCTCCTAGACAGATTTCTTCCTGAGGCTGACAACTTCTTCCCAGAATGTCACTGTGGTTTGAGACCATCACAAGGCTCCACTGACATGATCTTTGCTGCCCACCAGATACAAGAAAAGTGCAGAGAACAGCGTCGTGACCTGTACATGTCCTTCATCGACCTGACTAAGGCCTTCTCCTCGGTCAACAGGGAAGCCCTCTGGTTAACCCTCAGCAGTTTTGGCTGCCCACCAAGATTCATCTCCATCGTGAGGCAACTCCACGATGGCGTGAACGGCAGTGACCTGTACAACGGCACCCAGTCTGAGTCCATTCCCCTCCAAACGGGGGCAAAACAAGGATTATGTACTGGCAACAATTTTCTTTTCCATTTTCTTGGCTGCTTTCCTTACTCGTGCCAATGCCCATTCAGCCTGCGGGTGGACATCGAGTACCGGATGAAGGATCTTTTCAACATAAGACGACTACAGGCAGGGACAAAGGTATCGGCAGCTTCCATTACTGAACTTCATATGCAGGCGACCTCACCCTTGTCACTTACACCGAACACGACCTAAAGGAGATCCTGAACACTTATATAGATGCACACTTCGGCCTCTAGGTGAATGTACATAAGACTCAGATTCTCTTTCAGCCTGCTTCTGGTTCAGCCACACCTCCACCATCCATCCCTCTCAACGGTACTACCCTCACTGATGTTTCCCTCTTTCATTATCTCGGCTCCCACTTGTCCACCACCGCGGTCATCGATGAAGAGATTCAGCATCTCAAACCTTTGGCAGACTCTGTGCTCCGTACTCGAGCAAAGGTCCTCCCCACCCTGCTATATGGCAGCGTGACATGGGTCACATACAGGAGACACCTCAAGGCACTTGAAATCTTTCACCAACGTAGTCTACGCTGCATCCCCCCAGTTCGCTGGGAAGACAAGAGAACAAATGTTAATACTCTCGTTGACACCAACTGTAAGAGTATCGAGGCTACCATTATCCATGAACAACTACATTGGAATGTTGATGTTACCCGCATGGACGACAGTATACTACTAAAGCAGCTACTTTACAGTCACCTAACGAATAGTAAACGTAACGCTGGCGGGCAACTGAAGAGGTATAAGGATAGTGTTAAGACAAACCTGAAAAAGTGCTAAGTCGACCCCGTCACCTGGGAGACGATTATTCCACACCGTAACGCTTGGAGGAGCACCCCATGAAAAGGAATCAATACTTTTGCGTTAGCCCGACTGCATACCGAGGCAGATAAGCGCCAACGCTAGAAAGAGGCTGACGCCGCCTCTCTCGCACTAGATGTAGCCCCCCTACATGTGCAATATACGTGAACGACCCTACCAGTCCCGTATCAGCCTCTTTTGTTACCTTTAAACTCACCAACGAAGGTTACATCCCTAATAACTCATATCATTGTGTCATAGGTGAATGATCGTCATACTCGATTCCGAGTGACAGCAAAGTATTAATAGTAGTACAGGTATGAGTGTGTGGTGTGTGTGTGTACAGGTATAAATGTGTGGGGTGTGTGTTCAAGATATGAGTGTGTGTACAGTTATTAATGAAATTTTGTTACAAACTGTTTTCCACTAAACACACACACACACACACACACACACACACAAGAAGGAAATGGAGGCCCAGCGCGAAATTCGCAATCAAAGGAACGAACGGTTGCAAAATAATGCATATAAAAAGTAAAAACTTACAGATCAACACAAGCTGCAAAAATTTTTCAATTCCATTAAAACCTTTTATGGGCCAATAACTCATGGCGCAGCACCCCCTCATTCATCCGACGGTAACTCCCTATTTAAAGCCAAAGGAGGTATCATTCAATGCTGAAAAGAGAAATACCACTCGCTGCTTACCTTGAAAGACCGATGTGGATGTCCTGACTAACCAACAGGTCCCTCAGCCCCCAGAGCTTACCCACCTCAGCTATCCTTCATCCCTGGATTAAATAGCTACTGCCCTCAAGCAGATGAAAAATAACAAACCCTCAAAGCCTTATGGAATCCCAGCCGAGGTATATAAAGTAGGACCTCTGCTCACCAGACGTCTCGAATCTCTCCAGGAGAGTATATGAGAGACCGGTCAGACTGTGGCAACGACTGCGGATCTCGCTGCTGTTTGTAGCTGGCAAGATTATCGCCCGAGTCCTCCTAGACAGATTTCTTCCTGAGGCTGACAACTTCCTCCCAGAATGTCACTGTGGTTTGAGACCATCACAAGGCTCCACTGACATGATCTTTGCTGCCCACCAGATACAGGAAAAGTGCAGAGAACAGCGTCGTGACCTGTACATGGCCTTCATCGACCTGACTAAGGCCTTCTCCTCGGTCAACAGGGAAGCCCTCTGGTTAACCCTCAGCAGTTTTGGCTGCCCACCAAGATTCATCTCCATCGTGAGGCAACTCCACGATGGCGTGAACGGCAGTGACCTGTACAACGGCACCCAGTCTGAGTCCATTCCCCTCCAAACGGGGGCAAAACAAGGATTATGTACTGGCAACAATTTTCTTTTCCATTTTCTTGGCTGCCTTCATCAAAGCAATGCCTATTCAGCCTGCGGGTAGACATCGAGTACCGGAAGACGTGCCTGAAGGCGCTCTCGGTTTTAGCAGCCAGGCCGAATCTGTTTGGCCCTGCCCACTCCTCCTGCTATACCCCAACGCCCTACCAGCCTTACTACACCAGGATCGATTCAGCAAAACATTCTAGTGATTAGTGAACGAATGATTACGGAGCAGTGTTCCTATAATGCACTTAAAGAACTTTCTCGGCAAAACATTCTAGCCATCAGTGCAATAAGTGATTACCATACAGTGCTCGATAGTGCACCCCAAGGAAAAGTCAGACAGTGGGCACTTTATCGGTCAACTTTAAAGTGCCAGTGACAAGGACCACCGTGGTGTTTACATATATCGTGAAAACTGTGTCGGCGACCCCAAGCACCGAGGACAAAGTCCACGGTCTTTACAACTGACAAACATTAACAGATGTCTACCAGTGTCAGTGTCCCTCAAAGTGCCGCCAGTGACGAACACTTCCGTCCGCCCTCAACAGATTTCAACCGATGGCCACCAATCACTTACTCCCGACGCACTCTGTATCATCTAAAGCGTGGGAACGGTTATCCTGATGGGAGTGTTATCGCGCTACTCAAGTCACTGAAAATATTCCACGCGCGGAGCCGTAGACAAGGCCGTCATGCACATAAGCCCATTAGAACCGTAACCTCCACTAGGAAACCGGAGAAACCCACCCCTGACAGACCATACCACCACACTGAAGTTCCACGGATATGGTATGATCTCCCGTCTTTACTGCTATCCAACGTCACTTCCCTAGCTAACAAGTTCGACGAGCTGGCAACTACAGTCAGGTCAACCGCTGCGCGCGTGGTTGCCATATGTGAGACTTGGCAAATTGTACCTGAAACGTGTCACATTGAGGGATATCAACTCTTTCATCACCTTCGTCCACAAAGACGCGGAGGGGGCGTTGCCCTCTTCTGTCAAGATGACCTACGCCCGTCACACCTGGATGTTCAAGTCCCAGCAGATGTGGAAGCATTATGGGTACGTGTCGTGCTGCGGGCACACCCACGCAACACTGCTTCCATTATAATCTGTGTGGTATACCATCCGCCTCGATCACCCACCAGAGACACTCTTATCAATCATCTCATCACCACCTCAGACCACCTCAGAGTTAGGTACCCATGTGCCAAGTTAGTATTATGTGGGGATTTAAATGAAATTGACACCACTGATATCCAGGACCAGCTATCACTATCACAAGTTGTGACGTTCCCCACACACGGTCAAAACACCCTTGACCTTATCTTAACTGACTTAGCGGACCAGTACCAACCTCCTCAACCACTGCCTCCTGTCGGGTGTAGCACACACTTATCAGTGCTCTGGTCCCCTGCTGCCACTCCCACTCAAGTACAGAGACCCTACATCAAGACCTACAGGCCGATTACTGACTCTGCAGTACGCCTCTTTGGACAGTGGATAGTTCACTATCCCTGGACTGAAGTACTCAGCGTGGATGACGTGGAAACCAAATGGATAAATTATACCAACACCACCACCGAAGCTCACCACCACTTCTTCCCCGAGAAGTCCGTCAGATCTCACCCAGCTGACTTGCCCTCGATCACACCTCGGATCAAAAGACTTATGCAACAGAGAGACAGAGCATTTCATCTCAATGACCACATCCGCTACAGGTCACTTCGCAACAGAGTCATCCGCGAAATACGCACTGCAAAGAAGTCCCACTACCCAACCAAATTACAACACCTGAAGCAGACCAACATCAGTCAATGGTATGGTAAGCTTAAAGAACTCTGTGGACTAAACAATATGACACACCCCCTCCCCTTCCTTAGCCATCTCACTAATGTTGACGCAGCTGAGCAAACAAATAACCATTTCGCTACTATATGCCAGACGCTCCCACGGCTTGACACAACCACTCTCCCTGCTTACCTACCAGCCCCCCTTCCCACTGACTTAGTAGAGGAATTTGACGTAGCAAAACGCCTGGACAAACTAAAATTAAAACGCTCTACCACCCCCATTGACTTACCAATGAAACTATTCAAGGAGTTCTCCCCGGAGCTTGCTAAACCCCTCTGCTCCATCATCAATGCTTCTCTCAGTCAAGCCAGATGCCCAGCTGACTGGAAGACCTCTTATGTATCACCAGTGCCCAAGTCAACCAGCCCACAATCCTTAAATCAGCTACGACCTATTGCAATCACCCCAATACCCAGCCTAATCTGAGAAAGTTTTGTGTTTGACTGGGCTTATGCTGATATTGCAGGAGTCGTAGACCCTCAGCAATTTGGCAACATGAAAACTTCCTCCACCACTCACTGTCTTGTCAGCTTTCTCGATTACATATACCGCCATCTCGAGAAACGAAAAACGTCTGTAGCTGTCGCCTTCATTGATTTCACTAAAGCGTTCGACCTAGTCGACCACAATATAATCATAAACAAAGCTATTGACCTCGGGCTTCGGAGAAGTCTCATACCATGGCTTACAGACTTCCTCAGTGACCGACGCCAAGCTGTACGCTTCCGAGGGGCTGTCTCCACCTTTCAGTCACTCACCTGTGGCGTCCCCCAAGGCACCAAGATGGGACCACTCTGCTTCCTTATGCTCATCAATGATGCCCTAAGAGAACCCCTGCTCGCTGGAAATATGTCGACGACTCCACCATTGGGATCAGCGTCAACAATTCCGCTCCCAACTATACCGCCCTTCAGGATTTATTGAACAGTCTCCAAAACTGGGCCACCAACAACCATGTCACCATCAACCATACCAAGACAATGGTTATGCACATCAACCTCTCCTCCGACATTGTCCCACCTCCTTCCATTACCCTAGGTCCGAACACACTCCAGGTTGTAGATTCCACAAAGCTCCTCGGCGTCACCATAGACAACAAACTAAATTGGAAACCACACGTCAGTGAAGTTGTCAAATCCTCCAGTTTCCGTCTCCACCTGCTCCGCCGACTCAAGTCCCTCGGAGTTCCTGCACACGAGCTCCTCAGTGTATACACAACATTCATACTTCCCAAGCTCACCTATGCCTCCCCACCTGGTCTTCCTCCCTAAATGCCACACAACGTAAACACCTAGAAAAAGTGCAAAAGGGGCATACAAGATTATTCTCTTCCCTTCTCCCACATATCAGGAAGCGCTCAACACACTGACCCTTTTCGACTCTCTGACCATCACCACGACCTCATCTGCAAATTTGGTAAGAAGCTTCTACACCATCCTCGACACCGGCCCCTACTACCACCTGAGATCCCCTGTCCGAGAATTGCTGTTCGACACCACAACCGCATCCAGCCCATACGTGCACGAACTGATCGCTATAAGAACAGCCCAGTCCCAACCATTGTAAAATTATCAATAACATGTAATAAATCAGTGTATTCACTCCCAGTAAACACTGCTCCTTACACTGTCACTATGTTGAAATGAACTGTAGTTTGAGCTGATCCCCATCTAAGTTATTATATGTCTTATTTGTGTCACTTATGTTACTTGTATATTATTTGTAATTCGTAACCCATTCCCCAAATATGTAACTGTATATTTTCAGCCTTCTGGCTGCCAAGCTCTTTCAATAAACCGTTAATTATTATTATTATTTATTATTATTACACCATGCACACACACACCATGCACACTCACACACACCATGCACACACACACCATGCACACACACACACACACTAATTGTTTTAATTTAGTTCTTGGAACTCTTAAGTGGCAGCGCTTGATGTAAACACTTCTTGGCATTTTCTGTTTATCTAGTAGCAGGTATACACACAGATGTAATATGAGAAAATAAATTATGAATTCTGTCCAGGGAAGTGTTGTGAATATGACCTTGAGATAACACTTGTGTTAAGTGTGAATTTCCCTGTCTAGTGATATGTCCAACTACTACTTTGGGCCGCGAGACAGTGGTAGTGATTACAGATTGCCCACGAGGGGGCTAGTTTATTGGGCACCCCCTTACATCCTGTGCAAGGTGAAGCGCAGAAGCGTTTACAGTGCCCAACTGGGAAGCATGCGGAGTTCATGCTTGCCTTTATGACTCATGCATTAAGGGCGTAAAAGGCCTGAAGGGTCATGGGTTATGTCAGCAAGTTACATAAAGTGACAATGATGAGTGTGTGGGGGGAAAATTCCCGGTACAATTTATCTGTTTATGGCAAAGTGTGGCAGGTCCCTATTACTGTGAGCGGTGTTTACTGAATCAGCTGACCCTGGCTCGACCCTTTGAGAGACGCAAGCCAAGTGATCTAAGAGTCGTGAATAACATGGTGAATTACTTGGTGTTATTCATTTGGGTGAATATTTGTATAAATCAAAGGTGCTGTCACACACACACACACACACCACACGTGGCACACCACCAACACACAGTTTCTGAGAAGGAGTTTGAGATTGTATTTAACGAAGTCTTAACTGGGAAAATGTTGTATGGCTTTTGTTATGGGGTAAGTTCTGGCGTGAACATTAAGACTATTTTCATAATTTTTGTAACTAATATTTTTATCTGCCTGGTACAATTATTTATTAATTTGTATTGTAAGTTATGTCTTGATAGTCGATGTAATGTAACAATTTATTTTTTGTGTTAATGTTCATATAGATTGGTTCAGTGTTGCGGCTCTGACTCGTCAACGATGTTAATAAGCTCTTGAGTACATACTGCTGGTGAAACTATGTTATATTAACAACACGACAGACAAGTACTATAATACCTTAACATTTAACAATAATTCAGCCTTAATTTAATTTTTTTCACCAACTTAAGACACATAACCCAGAAGGAAGTAAGACGGGCAACATAACGCGGGATATCGTGGCTTCACTAAGTGCAAATTATGGAACTTGAGGTAACACATTATGGGAAAATGCGAGCCCTGCTAAGTGGTTCTCCTCAACATGGACGCAAACATCAGATGGACAAAGAAACAGAAGAACCCCGGATATACATTCATTTATTCTACAAAAAAGTTACGTAAACGAGCGTTAAATACGTTTAAGTAATCACAGTTTACGAAGCTGAAGTCGAGATATTAGAAGATGAAGAAGACTTTAGCATATCAGTATACCCCACGACCGGCGCCAGGATGTTAAGTGTGCCATCAGGGTATATAAGCGCTGAGAGACGGGTGCTATCGTGGTATATTAGCATACCTCCACCCTGAATGGTATATCAAAAAGTACAGGATTTACTTCACAGATATTTAGTTATATCTATCGGTATATTATATAAATTATATCAATATATCTGTTTATACCAAATATGGCATCAGAGTATATCACCGTTTGCCATCATATTCTCTAAATAACCTCAAAGTATACCCCCAATGTATACTATCATACACTATAAATGACACTGTAGTATGTTAGTATATAATCAGGGTATAACATAAATAATATCAGCATTGTTTAGAATATCATATATATTAAGCGTGAGGAATGGATGTATATGATTCAATATATCACAGTTACATAAAGCGGTATGTCAGCTCATCAGCATATCACTAGAATGACATCAGAGTATACGACACTATACTCCAATAAATACTGTCAGGTATTTAAGTATATCAGGGTAATCACTGAGAAGTGTCAGAACATATCAGCATATTCCTTGACTGGTAACAAAGCATATCAACATACTCAAAGTATAATCAATGTCTCCGGAATAAACAAGCCAGTGACAGCAGCATATATTTCTGAAAATCAGCTGTGAAATATGTTCAGAACAGCCCAAAGTATACTATAATACTAAGCAACATTTGAAATATACCAGTATACTTCTTAACAGTCAGGGAAAAATCATTATACAGATTAGTGTCCTCGAAGCAGATCAACTTGTCTCCTGCTTTCTGGGGACCCATTAGTGGCATATCAGTATATCCAAAGAGACACATCGGAGTATATTACCATATCTCCCAAGTGCCATGAAGGGATATCAACATACCTGAGTATATTAACTAGCTCTCATAGTCTTCCACTCTCTCTTAGATCCATCAGAATATGTCAGCATATCACCCTATCTTCTGAAGGTCCAGTTTACCTTGTTCCGAAAGTATGTCGAAGCATACTAACAGATCCCCTGAATGCCTTGAGAACATATCAGTATACTTCTAGGTTAATTCATATCATATCAGTATATTCCCTGAATCTAAAGTATAACTAACCTCATTTCAAATTATTATTAGAGTATGTTAACATATTCCCTTAGAAGCATACCAGCATATCTCTTGTCATTACAGTCAACCAGTATACGCTCAGAGATAGATGCAAGCATATCAGGGTATATTAGCATACCCTGTAAGAGAGATATGAGCCTAGCTACATAACCCAGTATATCAGCATACCCCATATGCTCTTATAGTACATCAGCACACCCTCTGAGAGACAGAACCATACCAACATATCAGAACATATTAGTATATCCTTTAGAGTGATATGAACATAATGGCATATCAGATGACAAGAGTATATCAGCATAGTCTTTGAGGTGCATATCAGACCAACCTAGCATAAGCTCTTTAAGATAGATGGGAGCATATCTTAAATAGACTGGGACATACCAGAGCATATTAGCATATTAGCATATTAGCAAGGTGAGGAGGAGGAGGAGGAGGCAGGTGTCCACCGACCAGGTATGCCGATAGTCTGGTGATAATGTGGGTAAAACTGGTGTGTGTGTGTGTGTGTGTGTGTGTGTGTGTGTGTTCGTTCTCATGTTTATTTCTTGTAAGGTATGTGTCACCTAGCCGGCCATTTTGTTTACATTTTTCGGTCGCTCTAAAATACCATTAAAACAATATTGAGTATAACCGTTTGGCTCAACTGATGATCTCAAACATGTCCCAACTTTTTTTTGCCTCAACTCCACATTCTGTAACTCATTTAGGTAGATGTCCCTCACTACACATACACTGGACTATGTGTAATGTTGCAGCTAATGTGTTATCAAGATATTGCACATTATAAGTTCATGTGTGGTCATTATTATATCAAACGGAGGAATTTTAAAAAGCTATTACACCACCTGTATCATTAGTTGTCGCCAGGTGAAGGAATGTTTAGGTAGATTATATTTTATTTACTGTAATTAAAGTTTCAATACCTAAGACGTTCCACTATAAGAGTCTTTCAACCTCAGGTAAGGTCTAAAGACTTTCTACTCTAGGTCTTACACCCTGGAGTAGCTGTATCGTCCACATAGGTAATTACTCCACAGGGAACTACAAGTTACACCTTGATGTAATACTTCATTTACTGCCAAACTTTATAGGGAAATATTTTTTCACAAAGAATTTCAAGATACAATTTCACATAATAAGTCACATTACAAACGTTCCTTCGGCTTACAGTTAAACTTTGCAATGTCAAGATATTTTTTTCACTGCAGAGGAAAGTATCCGTCATCATCACCACACACACACACAAAGACAAAACTCCTGTATCCAGATTCTCAAAAGTTTTTAATTAAATTCTTCCCTAAAATTAAACAGACAATACATCTATTTATCATAGAGTATGTGAACACTATCGACGCCATATTGGTTACCATCTTTGAGTTATATAATTAGTTAGCTTCATAGTGTTAATTATTTAGTTAAATAGGAAAAATAATCTACTAGTGTGTGTTGTGACCAAAATAAATCAACATTGTATTTACTTTCTCCTCCAGGGGGCACTAAGTCTAGAAAAATGACACAATTGACATCTACATAAAGTGACTGATCAAGGGTAGATATTGGCTACCTTTTGTGTTACTTTGAGGTCGTAAGAACACACAGAGCTGCTCTTAAGGATGTTTACCACAATACACCTCAACCAATTTCTCATTCACTAAGGTCAAACAATAAATCTGGTTCAAAAGATACACCGTAAATTTTGTTAGAATACAATAATCAATTACTGTATTATTGTATTGAGGCGAATAGTCTTATGGTGTTAAGATGTGTTCTTAAGCCACGAAGATAAACAAAAGGTATTCAATATCTGCCTTGGTTGACGATGATCTGTAGACGTTAGCAAGTCCTCCTCCTCCTGCTCTCGAGTAAGGTAAGGAAGGCCTCACCTGACCAAAATTGTTAATTAAGATAGATTACCTGAAGATTAACCCTCCCAGCTTATTTCAACTAATGATTAACCTAACGCTACTTGGGAAGTTAAGTTAGGTTAGGTTAGGTTAGGGTAGGGTAGGATAGGGTAGGGTAGGGTAGGGTAGGGTAGGGTAGGGTAGGGTAGGTCAGGTCAGGTCAGGTCAGGCAGTGCCAGTGTAGTTAATCTTGAGGTTAAATAAACTAGAGGCTAATCTTCACATGAGCCAGTAAGACACTTTGGCGGAGGCGGTTACGTACAACAGGAAAGCTCTGATAACATATAATGTACAGTATATACCGTTTAAGTTGCGTCAGCAGCTCTATACACCACTTATTGACTTACTCATTCACTGCCGTAGAAATATTTACTTCTCTAACAGTTTTCTATATGGTTCCCAGTCATTATAATACGACCTTGTAAAATCAAATGATCTAAATTAAACTAAACTTATCCAAATTAAACTTATTAGCTAACAAATCCTTCTAAAACACGATATATGCAAATCAAAAGTTCTAAATTCAACTTAACTTATCGTAATATAACTATTATAACTAAACCATTTAATTAAACCTAACCTAAACACCTCAAGTGCCACAAACAGAAGGAAAAAACACCTTTAATATTATCGTGTAGGAGGCCCCTGTAACCCACTAACTCCAGGTAATGCATCTATATCAATCTACCTGCGTTAGAAGCTCTATACGTGGCTATGATCGTTACCCACTGCTGGAGAACATTTGTACTTCTATAATTACCCTGGAGAAACAATGCACCAATTTACGATTGATTTATTTTATTTTTCATTTATTTTTTATTCTTGGTCCATACTGTAAACATCGCCCGCTTGTGAGTCCCGTCAGCCATTTTGTTCTAACTTTCGGGGATTCTAAAATAAACTATAAATAAATAAATAAATAAATAAATAAAACAAGCATCTTTTGTTTTTCTAACCCATTAGCTGTGAGTCTTCATTATATACTTCAACATTACTGTAAACTAAGGCTAGAGAGGGTGTGTACAGTACTAGTGGAGCCAAGACGAGAAGGTATTTCAAATCCATAAAGGGTTTTACAAGTGGAGAGTCTTACAAGTGGAGGGTCTTACAGGTGGAGGGTCTTACAAGTGGAGGGTCTTACAGGTGGTGGGTCTTACAAGTGGAGGGTCTTACAGGTGGAGGATTTTAATAAGGATAAATACAGCAAGTCTTACAGTTGAATCAGCCAAGTCGAGGAAAACTCTTAAGAGTCACGTAACTTCTACCTGGTGTTACCTGTAATCAAGCTAAGGTAAATGTAAGAAGAATATTATCTCGTTACTATCCATTCCTCTTCCACTATCCTGCGAGGTGGTGTATTAATAGGCACAGATACTCATGATAAAGAAGGAATAAAGAGAAAGACGCAAGATGCCTATAAAATGCGACAGAATATACCCACACATGCGTAATCCTAACCCATCCCAACCCAACCCAACCCAACCCTATCCTACCCCCAGCTTCACCACAGTACACAAAGTCATTCTTGGTATCAGAGTGACGCCTAAACACCCTGTATCGCCTAAGACACATTTGAATCGGATGGTTCGTTGACGGTTTTATTTCTTCGGTATAAACCAGAGAAGCAATTAGTTCGTGGGAACAGTGAGTCAAAATACTTCACATCAGCTTCGTTTACGACCTCCAGCTGATATTTACTTCTGTTGTCTATATCAATCACATTTTATAATGAAAACAAAATATGGTTAGTTACTTAAAAATGAAAAAAAATCATACTTAGATACTTAAGAGTGAGGAAAAAAGATACTTAAGATACTTAAAAATGAAAACACTCTTTGATACTTAAATTAGGACAAAATAAACGGACATAAAGATTTAACTATGAGCGGTGGATATTACGACATGTACCGGCTATTAATACAGAGGCGCTATTTAGCCGTGAAGTTCTCTCAGAAACTCAACAAGACAATATGTGGTCACGTAAAAATTTCAGGTTAATTTTTAACACCATCCGTCATTTTAAACCTTGGCACCTGTAGATTAAGAAAATATATGGTGATATTTTTTCTGATGGGATAAAGGTCGTATTTGTCCAGAGAAGTAAGAGAGGAAAAAAATCACTTGAGAGGCATGACGCACAGAGTGTCTAAGGTGATAAAAGATCATATACTACCATTTGGGTTTTCAAATTACGTTCATTACATAAAATATCAAACTCATAAAGATTACAAAAGAACAGAACATCATGAGCTCTCTACAGCTATTGTCAGCCGTCAATATGCTGATGTACAGAAGCTACACAATGTTATTGGTGACTGTAATCCCAGGAAAATGATGCTCTTTTAAACTTGGTAACTGGAGCTGTAATGCCAGAAAATGCCAAATATGACAATCTATGTGCATATGAAGTTGGAAGACAAAAGTATGAAAATTTTGTCAAGAAACGTATTGTTGGTCCATTGAGCATCTGGGAAAAGATGTCCAAGGTTAATCTTCTGTCGTGGAAAGCAGCAAATAAGACTTCAACCATCAAATTGCTATCACAAGTTATAGAACTTAAGCAGGACATACAGTATATGCATCACAGAGGGGCAGCACTGTACATATCAAGTCACCAGACACTGATGTGTTTGGCATATTAAAGCAGCCTCAACTTGGAGAAAATACAAGTATGAAAACAGGAACTGGTGAGCGACGACACATTGGGCAGAGAGCCTTACAGGCTTCCATGCCTTCACAGGATCTGACTGCATTGGAAAATTTGTTGGCAAAGGAAAGAAAGCATGTTGGAGCACTTTGATGAAATCTAACACAAAAGTCCTAGATGCATTCAAGATGCTGAGTAGACCAAATACCCTCCAGCAGACATGTTTATTGGTCTAAAGGAATTTGTATTTAAGCTCTACTGTCCACGAATGACTTTCACTAAACTGTCATAACTTAGATGGCATCTCTTCAAGAAAACGCAGGCAGAAGCTGGATAACTACCAGTGACTGCAGCAACTCTAAAGTATCATATATTGAGAGGAAGGTATCAAGCTCTTCTGTGGTCTTGTGATGCAGACAGTGAAATGCTTTCACAATTAGAGCATGGCTGGAAGATTGACAATGACTGCTTCATACTAGTAATATCAGACCAACCACCAGCTCCAGAAGCAATCACAGAACTTGTTAAATGTGGATGTGGCGTCAGGAAATGTGGATCATTGTCATGTTCATACAGAAAGAATCAGAAAGAATAGCATGACATGCACCGAGATGTGTAACTGTCAAGCAGATGATGAGAAATGCCTAAACAAGGTGAAGGAATCTGTTGTACACAGAAGACTCTGATGACGAGGACTGAAGCAATGTCGTAAATAATAACTTGTGACTTGTTTACACATGATGTATAACACTACAAACTTTAATAAATATAAAACGGTGGTTCTAAGCTTTTCAGATAATGGTAATATGTATATGTTTAATTTCCAGTATTTGTCTTTAGCAATTAATTTTACTTACTGCAATCTCTTCTTTGCCAGAGACAGGATGGCATATATGAGCAGCCATGTTTGTAACACACTTAAGATATTATAACAGCATTCATAATATATTATGTTAAATTGTAATCATATAATACTACATGTTCATAGGTTATTAGTCATGTTTTAAGTTAATTAGGACTTAATGGTAATACATCTGTGGTTCATTACGCCGCTCTTTGATAAAACTTCTTTAAAGGCATAAAACTTATAATAAACCGTTAAAAAAAAATTACACCACAGTTCCTTAACATAGTTTATAAGGATTATTATAATGTATGGTGTCAAAAATTAACATGAAATTTTTACGGGATTACTTAAGCTCCTACACTAAAACCTGCCGACCTAACCTAACCTTTTTTACCTACCTCTACCTACTTACCTAACCTGACATAATCTAACCTAACCTGACGTAATCTGACCTAACCTGACATAATCTAACCTAACCTGACATAATCTAACCTAACCTGACATAATCTAACCTAACCTGACATAATCTAACCTAACCTGACGAAATCTGACCTAACCTGACATAATCTAGCCTAACCTGACGTAATCTGACCTAACCTGACATAATCTAACCTAACCTGACGTAATCTAACCTAACCTGACATAATCTAACCTAACCTGACATATCCTAACCTAACCTGACATAATCTAACCTAACCTGACGTAATCTGACCTAACCTGACATAATCTAACCTAACCTGACGCCAATCTAACCCAACCTGACATAATCTAACCTAACCTGACATAATCTAACCTAACCTGACATAATCTAACCTAACCTGACATAATCTAACCTAACCTGACATAATCTAACCTAACCTGACGTAATCTGACCTAACCTGACATAATCTAACCTAACCTGACATAATCTAACCTAACCCCCCCCGTCTGACATAAGCTAACCTAATCAAACCTAACTTTCCCACCTACCTACCATAACCTATCTACTTATTACCTACCTAACCTAACTTAACCCAACCTGACATAATCTAACCTAACCTATTGAAACTTAACTTAACCACCTACCTCATCTAACACCACTTTGTAATCTCTTTGTGCTACAGCTGACAGGATGAGTATGGGGGGCACAATAAACTAGCCTCTAAGTGGCAAAATTAACAAAACTAACCTAACCTAACCCAACCTGACTTAACCTAACCTGATCTGATCTATCCAACTTAAACACCTTAGAATATATAATAAAGCTGTTAGGTTAATTTAGGCTAAATATGGTTGATTCATATTTTGTTTTGACAGAAATTCCCGGCAAAATAACGTATCTATATTGAGAACCACCGCCATGTTGGTTCCACGTTAACAAGACACGGATACACTACAGAATAACCAGCGTTCGTTTAACCTCAATTACTACAGTTTACTTTATAATCTTACTTCACAATCTTCACTACATCTCACTCTGCCAATCTTCACTTTTACATCTCAATTTCACAATCTTCACGATCTCTCTCACTCTGCCAAATTCACCACAACTCACCCACAATCTTCATTACATCTCACTTCACAATCTTCACTACATCTCACTTCACAATCTTCACTACATCCCACTTCACAATCTTCACTACATCTCACTTCACAATCTTCACTACATCCCACTTCACAATCTTCACTACTTCTCAATTCACAATCTTCACTACATCTCACTTCACAATCTTCACTACATCTCACTTCACAATCTTCACTACATCTCACTTCACAATCTTCACTACATCTCACTTCACAATCTTCATTACATCTCACTTCACAATCTTCACTACATCTCACTTCACAATCTTCACTACATCCCACTCCACAATCTTCACTACATCTCACTTCACAATCTTCA
>NW_024733139.1:0-1396 GCF_018991925.1 Homarus americanus | reverse complement strand
GGCCTTTCGGAGCGACTTTGGACTAAGAAGTCCGCTCAAGACAAAGACTATGAGCGTGAGGGGGGTAGGGAGATGTATGTTATGTATCTATGCTACTGTGCCGAGTAGTAACCTTGTAAATAAGCTACTGTGTCGAGTAGCATTTATATATGTAATTACGTGGCAAGAGTGCACGTGTTATGTGGCAACATTGCCCCGAGGCTGCCATATGGCAAGGCAGTCTCAGTCTGACTCCGTGGGCCGTGCATGGCACACTCAAGTCACCACTTGTATTTCTCCTATCCGTTAATAAATGGACTTCAGTGTTACCCGGTGTTTCCCTACCCATCACTGCTTTCTTCAGGGAACACTTGGAACCTTCAGAAACCTTCTACTGGCCTAACGTACCTTAGAGAAATGGCATCATGTTTACTTCGCTGGTATCCACCTTACCTGTTGCGTTCTGAGCTATTATGAGGTCGGTGAGGGCTGCGGTGAGCTTTCCTGAGGTTTGATGTTCAGTGGCAGCAATTGGTAAATCCCATTCCTCCCAGTCTCGGTGGTAGTGCAAGAAATGATCTTTCTGCTGGGGTTAAGTGAAGATGTTTCACTAATTTGGGAATGAAATTGACGCTGATAGCTTCTTCGAGAGGGTGGAGGAGGGGTCCAATATTAGGGATAGTGAGCATCAGGTAGTTCCAGCGACGCTTGACTCCGTGGGTAAATCCAGCAAATGTTGCATATGGCTCTGTGTTAGCAACACCAGACAGAGCTTGGATTTCCCTGACCCACTCGTTCACCTTTTCTTTACGTACTCGGTCGTGAAGTCCGTCGAGCCGATTACTGCGCCTTGGTGTCTTTGGCCACCCCTTGTTATTTTGACCTCACTTCCACCGAACACCTCCATTGCCCGTTCATAATGTTCTGGCTTCACAATTAGGAAGGATTTGCTGGAATTTGGGTGGTACCCTAATTGTGGACCATATGATATTATCAGGTCCCAGCACTTGTTGATGTCCTCCACTTTTTTTGCTCCTATAAGGTAAGCATACGCCACTTGCGTGACCTCAGTTGTTTCAAATTTTATTGTGTGTTGGAGCACGGATAGGCCTATTGCGTTCCCTAGGTTGATTGTATGATGGTATCACCTCTTAGAGCCTTGGTGTTTACTATATAGACGTTTGATGGATCCCTATAGGTGTTTTGAACATACATTGCAAAGCTTGGACACTTGATCTTGATGTTGTGCAGTGTGGCCTTGTGGTTAAGTATGTTGAATGCGTTTGAAGCGTCAAACAGGAGAACTGCTTCGCAATCACACTCCTCAAATGTACAAGTCACGACGCTGTTCTTTGCACTTTTTCTGTATCTGACAGGCAGCAAAGATCATGTCAGTGGTACTATGTGAGGCGAATTT
>NW_024733138.1:0-25773 GCF_018991925.1 Homarus americanus | reverse complement strand
GGGGTTTTATTATACTCGATAAGGGGACTTTCTAGTACTAGATCAGCGGACTTTGTTATACTTGACCAGGGGCTTTTTTATACTCGATCAGTGGACTTTGTTATACTCGATCAGGGGACTTTGTTATACTCGATGAGGGGACTTTGTTATACTCGATCAGGGGACTTTGTTATACTCGATCTTGGGACTTTGTTATACTCCATTAGGGTCCTTTGTTATACTCGATTAGGGGCCATAGTTATACTCGATCAGGGGACTTTATTATACTCGATCAGAGGTCTTTGTTATACTCGATCAGGGGAATTTGTTATACTCGATCAGGGGACTTTGTTATATTCAATGAAGGGGTTTTGTTATACTCGATCAGGGGACTTTGTTATACTCGTTCAGGGGACTTTCTAGTACTCGATCAGGGGACTTTTTAATTCTCGATCATGGGCTTTGCTATACTCGATGAGGGGGCTTTGTTATACTCGATCACGGGACTTTGTTATTCTCGATAAGGGGACCTTGTTATACTCGATCAGGGGACTTTGTTATAACCGATCAGGTGACTTTGTTATACTCGATCAGCGGACTTTGTTATACCTGACCAGGGGGCTTTTTTATACTCGATCAGTGGACTTTGTTTTACTCGATTAGGGGACTTTGTTATACTCGATGAGGGAACTTTGTTATACTCGATCAGGGGACTTTGTTATACTCGATCTTGGGACTTTGTTATATTCCATTAGTGTCCTTTGTTATACTTGATCAGGGGCCATAGTCATATTCGATCAGGGGACTTTTTTATACTCGTCAGGGGTCTTTGTTATACTCGATTAGGGGACTTTGTTAAACTCGATCAAGGGTGTGTGTTTTACTCTATCAGGGGATTTTCTTATGCTCGATCAGGGGGCTTTGTTATACTCGATCAGGGGACTTTGTTTTGTTCAATGAAGGGGCTTTGTTATACTCGACCAGGGGCTTTGTTTTACTCGTTCAGGGGATTTTGTTATACTCGATTAGGGGGCTTTATTATACTCGATCTTGTGACTTTGTTATACTCGATCACGGGACTTTGTTATACTCGATCAGGGGAATTTGATATTTTCGACGAGGGGCGATTGTTATACTCGACCAGGGGGCTTTTTTATACTCGATGAGGGAGCTTTGTTATACTCGACGAGGGGGCTTTCTTATACTGGATTAGGGGACTTTGTTATACTCACTCAGGGGACTTTGTTATACTCGATCAGCGGGATTTGTTTTACTCGATCAGAGGACTTTGTTATACTCGATCAGGGGACTTTGTTATACTCGATCAGGGGGCTTTGTTATACTCGAGCAGGGGGCTTTCATATACTCGAGCAGGGGTGTTTGTTTTACTCGACTAGGGACTTTGTTATATTCGGTCAGGGGCCTTTCTTATCCTCGATCATTGGACTTTGTTATTCTCGATCAGGGCACTTTGTTATACTCGATCCGGGTACTTTGTTATACTCGATCAGGGTAGTTTGTTATACTCGATCAGGCGACTTTGTTATACGCGATCTTGGGACTTTGTTAAACATCATTAGGTTCCTTTGTTATGCTCGATCAGGGGACTTAGTTAAACTCGATCAGGGGTGTTTGTTTTACTCGACTAGGGACTTTGTTATATTCGGTCAGGGGCCTTTCTTATACTCGATCAGTGGGCTTTGCTATACTCGATCAGGGTACTTTGTTATACTCGATCACGGGACTTTGTTATACTCGATCAGGGGACTTTGTTATACGCGATCTTGGGACTTTGTTATACGCCTTTAGTGTCCTTTGTTATACTCGATCAGCGGACTGTGTTATACTCGATCAGGGGGCTTTGTTATACTCGATCAGGGGACTTTGTTATACTCGATCAGGGGTGTTTTTTTTACTCGATCAGGGGACTTTGTTATGCTCGATCAGGGGACTTTGTTATACTCAATCAGGGGATTTTGTTATACTCGACTAGGGGCCTTTGTTAAACTCGATAAGAGACCTTTGTTATACTCGATTAGGGGGCTTTGTTATACTCGATCAGGGGTGTTTGTTTTCCTCGACTAGGGTCTTTGTTATATTCGGTCAGGGGCCTTTCTTATACTCGATTAGTGGGCTTTGTTATTCTCGATCAGGGCGCTTTGTTATACTCGGTCAGGGTACTTTGTTATACTCGATCATGGGACTTTATTATACTCGACCAGGGACTTTGTTACTGGGATCAGGAGCTATACTGATCAGGGGTTTTGGCAAAATGATGAGGGGGCTTGTTATACTCGATCAGGGGACTTTGTAATACTCGACCAGGGATTTCGGGTGTTACACACGACCAGGGGACTTTTGTTATACTCGGATCAGGGGACTTTATTATACTCGATCAGGGGGTTTATTATATACCTGATAAGGACTTTCAGTACTCGATCAGCGGACTTTGTTATACGGACCAGGGGCTTTTTAGTATCGATCAGTGGACTTTGTTATACTCGATCAGGGGACTTTGTTATACTCGATCTTGGGACTTTGTTATACTCCATTAGGGTCCTTTGTTATACTCGATCACGGGCCATAGTTATACTCGATCAGGGGGACTTTATTATACTCGATCAGAGGTCTTTGTTATACTCGATCACGGGCCATAGTTATACTCGATCAGGGGGACTTTATTATACTCGATTAGGGGACTTTGTTATACTCACTCAGGGGACTTTGTTATGCTCGATTAGAGGACATTGATATACTCAATTAGGGGACTTTGTTATACTCGATCAGCGAGATTTGTTTTACTCGATTAGAGGACTTTGTTATACTCGATCAGGGGACTTTGTTATACTCGATTAGGGGGCTTTGTTATACTCGAGCAGGGGGCTAACATATACTCGAGCAGGGGTGTTTGTTTTACTCGACTAGGGACTTTGTTATATTCGGTCAGGGGCCTTTCTTATCCTCGATCATTGGACTTTGTTATTCTCGATCAGGGCACTTTGTTATCCTCGATCCGGGTACTTTGTTATACTCGATCAGGGTACTTTGTTATACTCGATCAGGCGACTTTTTTATACGCGATCTTGGGATTTTGTTTAACGCCATTAGGGTCCTTTGTTATGCTCGATCAGGGGACTTAGTTATACTCGATCAGGGGACTTTGTTTTACTAGATCTTGGGACTTTGTTATACTCGATCAGGGGGCTTGCTATACTCGATCAGGGTGTTTGTTTTACTCAGACTAGGGACTTTGCTATATTCGGTCAGGGCCTTTCTTTATACGCGTTCAGTGGACTTTGTTATACTCGATCAGGGGACTTTGTTATTCTCGATCAGGGGACTTTGTTATACTCGATCAGGGTACTTTGTTATACTCGATCTTTGGACTTTGTTATACGCCATTAGGGTCCATTGTTATACTCGATCAGGGGACTTAGTTATAAGCGATCAGGGGACTTTGTTATACTCGATCAGGGGGCTTTGTTATACTCGATCAGGGGACTTTGTTATACTCGATCAGGGGTGTTTGTTTTACTCGATCAGGGGACTTTTTTATACTCGATTAGGGGACTTTCTTATACTCGATCAGGGGATTGTGTTATACTCGACCAGGGGCCATTGTTATACTCGATAAAGGGTCTTTGTTATACTCGATCATAGGACTTTGTTTTACGCCATTAGGGTCCTTTGTTATACTCGATCAGGGGACTTAGTTATAAGCGATCGGGGGACTTTGTTATACTCGATGAGGGGGCTTTGTTATACTCGATCAGGGGACTTTGTTATACTCGATCAGGGGTGTTTGTTTTAGTCGATCAGGGGAGTTTTTTATACTCGATCAGGGGACTTTGTTATACTCGATCAGGGGATTTTGTTATACTCGACCAGGGGCCTTTGTTATTCTCGATAAAGGGTCTTTGTTATACTCGATCATAGGACTTTGTTTTACGCCATTAGGGTCCTTTGTTATACTCGATCAGGGGACTTAGTTATAAGCGATCAGGGGACATTGTTATACTCGATCAGGTGGCTTTGTTATACTCGATTAGGGGACTTTGTTAGACTCGATCAGGGGTGTTTGTTTTACTCGATCAGGGGACTTTGTTATACTCGATCAGGGGACGTTGTTATACTCGATCAGGGGGCTTTATTATACTCAATAAGGGGATTTTGTTATACTCGATCAGGGGACTTTTTTATACTCGATCCTGGGTTTTCCTATACTCAATCAGGGGGCTTTGCTATACTCGATATGGGGAATTTGTTATTCTCGATTAGGGGACTTTTTTATACTCGTTCAGGGGACTTTGTTATAACCGGTCAGGTGACTTTGTTGTAATCGATCAGCGGACTTTGTTATACTCGATCTGGGGGCTTTGTTATACTCGATCTTGGGACTTTGTTATACTCGATCAGGGGACTTTATTATACTCGATCAGGGGACTTTGTTATTTTCGACCAGGGGCCTTGTTATACTCGATTCGGGGCCTTTGTTATACTCGATCATGGGACATTGGTATACTCGACCAGGGGACTTTGTTATACTCGACCTGGGGGCTTTTTTATACTCGATGAGGGGCATTGTTATACTCGATCAGGTTACTTTGTTAAACTCGATCTGGGCACTTTGTTATACTCGATCAGGGGAGTTTGTATATACTCGACTAGGGACATTGTTATATTCGATCAGGTACCTTTCTCATACTCGATCAGGAGGCTTTGTTATACTCGATGACGGGACTTTGTTATACTCGATCAGGGGACTTTGCTATACTCGATCACAGGACCTTATTATACTCTATCTTGGGCCTTTGTTATACTCCATTAGGGTCCTTTGTTACACTCGATCAGAGACTTAGTTATGCTCGATTAGGGGACTTTGTTATACTCGACCAGGGGACGTTGTTATACTCGACCAGAGGACTTTGTTATACTCGATCAGGGGACTTTGTTATTCTTGATCAGGGGTCTGTGTCATACTCGATCAGGGGACTTTGTTATACTCGATCAGGGGACTTTGTTATACTCGATGAGGGGACATTTTTATACTCGATCTTGGGACTTTGTTATACGCCATTAGAGTCCTTTGTTATACTTGATTAGGGCACTTAGTTATACTCGATCAGGGGACTTTTTTATACTCGATGAGGGGGCTTTGTTATACTCGATCAGAGGACTTTGTTATACTCTATCTTGGGACTTTGTTATACTCCATTAGGGGCCTTTGTTATCTTCGATCAGGGGACTTTGTTATACTCGATCAGGGCACTTAGTTATACTCGATCAGGGGGCTGTGTTATACTCGATCAGGGGACTTTGTTATTCTCGATAAGGGGACCTTGTTATACTCGATCAGGGGACTTTGTTATAACCGATCAGGTGACTTTTTTGTAATCGATCAGCGGACTTTGTTATACTTGACCAGGGGGCTTTTTTATACTCGATCAGTTTATTTTGTTATACTCGACCAGGGGCTTTGTTATACTCGATAAGGGGCCTTTGTTATACTTGATCAGGGGACTTTGTTATACTCGACCAGGGGACTTTGTTATACTCGGCCAGGGGACTTTGTCTCACTCGACCAGGGGTCTTTGTTATACTCGATCAGCGGACTTTCTTATACTGGAACTGGGGGCTTTGTTATACTCGATCTCGGGACTTTGTTATACTCCATCAGGGGACTTTAGTATACTCGATCAGGGGACTTTGTTATTTTCGACCAGGGGCCTTTGCTATACTCGATTCGGGGCCTTTGTTATACTCGATCATGGGACTTTGTTATACTCGACCAAAGGACTTTGTTATACACGACCAGGGGCCTTTGTTATACTCGATCAGGGGCCTTTGTTTTCTCGATAATGCTACTTTGTTATACTCGAATAGGGGTCTTTGTTATACTCGATCAGGGGACTTTGTTATACTCGATCAGGGGTTTTATTATACTCGATAAGGGCACTTTGTTAATCTCGAATAGGGGACTTTGTTATATTCGATCAGGGGACTTTGTTTTACTAGATCTTGGGACTTTGTTATACTCGATCTGGGGGCTTTGTTATACTCGATCAAGGGACCTTGTTATACTCGATCAGGGGGCTTTGTTATACTCGATCAGGGGTGTTTGTTTTACTCGACTAGGGACTTTGTTATATTCGGTTAGGGGCCTTTCTTATACTCGATGAGTGGGCTTTGTTATTCTCGATCAGGGCACTTTGTTATTCTCGATCAGGGTACTTTGTTATACTCGATCACGGGACTTTATTATACTCGATCAGGGGACTTTGTTATACGCGATCTTGGGACTTTGTTATCCGCTATTAGGGTCCTTTGTTATACTCGATCAGGGGACTTTGTTATACTCGAATCATGGGGCTTTGTTATATGATCAGGGGTTTTGTATACTCGATCAGGGTGTTTTGTTTTACTCGATCAGGGGACTTTGTTATATGATCAGGGATTTTGTTATACTCGATCAGGGGACATTATACTCGACCAGGGCTTTTTATACATGATCAGGGGTTTTGTTAAACTCGATGAGGGGGCTTTGTTATACTCGATCACGGGACTTTGTTATTCTCGATAAGGGGACCTTGTTATACTCGATCAGGGGACTTTGTTATAACCGATCAGGTGACTTTGTCGTACTCGATCAGCGGACTTTGTTATACATGACCATGGGGCTTTTTTATACTTGATCAGTGGACTTTGTTATACTCGATCAGGGGACTTTGTTATACTCGATGAGGGGACTTTGTTATACGCGATCAGGGGACTTTGTTATACTCGATCTTGGGACTTTGTTATACTCCATTGGTGTCCTTTGTTATACTCGATCAGGGGCCATAGTAATACTCGAGCAGGGGACTTTATTATACTCGATCAGGGGTCTTTGTTATACTCGATCAGGGGACTTTGTTATACTCGATCAGGGGACTTTGTTATATTCAACGAAGGGGCTTTGTTATACTCGATCAGGGGACTTTGTTATACTCGTTCAGGGGACTTTCTAGTACTCGATCAGGGGACTTTTTTATACTCGATCATGGGCTTTGCTATACTCGATGAGGGGGCTTTGCTATACCTGATCACGGGACTTTGTTATTCTCGATAAGGGGACCTTGTTATACTCGATCATTGGACTTTGTTATAACCGATCAGGTGACTTTGTTGTACTCGATCAGCAGACTTTGTTATACTTGACCAGGGGGCTTTTTTATACACGATCAGGGGACTTTGTTATACTCGATCAGGGGACTTTGTTATACTCGATCAGGGGACTTTGTTATACTCGATCAGGGGACTTTGTTATACTCGATCTTGGGACATTGTTATACTCCATTAGGGTCCTTTGTTATACTCGATCAGGGGCCATAGTTATACTCGATCAGGGGACTTTGTTATACTCGATCAGGGGTCTTTGTTATATTCGATCAGGGGACTTTGTTATACTTGATCAAGGGTGTGTGTTTTACTCGATCAGGGGATTTTGTTATGTTCGATCAGGGGGCTTTGTTATACTCGATCAGGGGACTTTGTTATATTCAATGAAGGGGCTTTGTTATACTCGACCAGGGGACTTTGTTATACTCGTTCCGGGGACTTTGTTATACTCGATCAGGGGGCTTTATTATACTCGATCTTGGGACTTTGTTATACTCGACCAGGGGACTTTGTTATACTCGATCAGGAGAATTTGTTATTTTCGACGAGGGGCCTTTGTTATACCCGATTCGGGGCCTTTGTTATACTCGATCATGGGACTTTGTTATACTCGATCAGGGGACTTTGTTATACTCGACCAGGGGACTTTATTATACTCGACGAAAGGCATTTTTATACTCGATCAGGGGGCATTGTTATACTCGATCAAATGGATTTGTTATACTCTATCAGGGGACTTTGTTATACTCGACCACGGGACTTTGTTATACTCGATCAGGGGCCTTTCTTATACTCGATCAGGGGGCTTTGTTATACTCGATGACGGGACTTTGTTATTCTCGATCAGCGACCTTTGTTATACGCGATCAGGGGACTTTGTTTTACTCGATCAGGGGACTTTGTTATACTAGTTCAGAGGACTTTGTTATACTCGATCTTGGGACTTTGTTATACTCGATCTGGGGGGCTTTGTTATACTCGATCTTGGGACTTTGTTATACTCGATCAGGGGACTTTAGTATACTCGATAAGGGGACTTTGTCATTTTCGATCAGGGGCCTTTGCTATACTCGATTCGGGGCCTTTGTTATACTCGATCATGGGACTTTGTTATACTCGAGCAGGGGACTTTGTTATACCCGACTAGGGGCCTTTGTTATACTCGATCAAGGGCCTTTATTATACTCGATAAGGGGACTTTGTTAAACTCGATCAGGGCACTTTTTTATACTCGATCTGGGGACCTTGTTTTACTAGATCTTGGGACTGTGTTATACTCGATCAGGGGGCTTTGTTATACTCGATCAGGGGACTTTGTTATACTCGATCAGGGGTGTTTGTTATACTCGATCAGGGGACTTTGTTATACTCGATCTGGGGGCTTTGTTATACTCGATCAGGGGTGTTTGTTTTACTCGACTAGGGACTTTGTTATATTCGGTCAGGGGCCTTTCTTATTCTTGATCAGTGGACTTTGTTATACTCGATCAGGGGACTTTGTTATTCTCGATCAGGGCACTTTGTAATACTCGATCAGAGTACATAGTTATACTCAATCAGGGGAGTTTGTTATTCTCGATCAGGGGACTTTGTTATACGTAATCTTGGGATTTTGTTGTACGCCATTAGGGTCCTTTGTTATACTCGATCAGGGGACTTAGTTATACTCGATCAGGGGACTTTGTTATAATCGATCAGGGGACTTTGTCATACTCGATCTTGGGACTGTGTTATACTCGATCAGGGGCCTTTGTTATACTCCATTAAGGGCCTTTGTTATACTGCATCAAGGGACTTTGTTATACTGGATAAGCGGTCTTTGTTTTACTCGATGAGGGAGCTTTGTTATACTCGATCAGGGGACTTTGTATATACTCGAATAGGGGCTTTGTTAAATTCGGTCAGGGGCCTTTCTTATACTCGAGCAGGGGGCTTTGTTATGCTCGATGAGGGGACTTTGTTATTCTCGATCAGGGGACTTTGTTATACTCGATCTTGGGACTTTGTTATACTCCATTGGGGTACTTTGTTATACTCGATCAGGGGACTTTGTTATACTCGATCAGGGGACTTTGTTATATTCAATGAAGGGGCTTAGTTATAGTCGATCAGGCGACTTTGTTATACTCGTTCAGGGAACTTTCTAGTACTCGATCAGGGGACTTTTTTATACTCGATCATGGGCTTTGCTATACTCGATGAGGGGGCTTTGCTATACTCGATCACGGGACTTTGTTATTCTCGATAAGGGGACCTTGTTATACTCGATCATTGGACTTTGTTATACTTGACCAGGGGACTTTGTTATACTCGATCAGGGTACTTAGTTATACTCGATCAGGGGACTTTGTTATACTCGATCAGGGGGCTTTGTTATACTCGATCAGGGGACTTTGTTATACTCGATCAGGGGACTTTGTTATACTCGATCTTGGGACTGTGTTATACTCGATCAGAGGCCTTTGTTATACTCCATTAAGGGCCTTTGTTATGCTGCATCAAGGGACTTTGTTATACTGGATATGCGGTCTTTGTTATACTCGATCAGGGAGCTTTGTTATACTCGATCAGGGGACTTTGTATATACTCGAATAGGGGCTTTGTTAAATTCGGTCAGGGGCCTTTCTTATACTCGAGCAGGGGGCTTTGTTATGCTCGATGAGGGGACTTTGTTATTCTCGATACAGGGGACTTTGTTATACTTGATCAGGGGAATATGTTATACTCGATCTTGGGACTTTGTTATACTCGATCAGGGGCCTTTGTTATACTCCATTAAGGGCCTTTCTTATACTGGATCAAGGGACTTTGTTATACTGTTTCAGGGGTCTTTGTTATACTCGATCAGGGGGCTTTGTTATACTCGATCAGGGGACTTTGTATATACTCGAATAGGGACTTTGTTTTATTCCGTCAGGGGCCTTTCTTATACTCGATGAGGGTGCTTTGTTATGCTCGATGAGGGGACTTTGTTATTCTCGATCAGTGGACTTTGTTATACTCGATCAGGGGACTTTGTTATACTCGATCTTGGGATTTTGTTATACTCCATTAGGGTCCTTTGTTATACTCGATCAGGGGCCATAGTTATACTCGATCAGGGGACTTTGTTATACTCGATTAAAGGGCTTTGTTATACTCGACCAGGGGACTTTGTTATACTCGTTCAGGGGACTTTGTTATACTCGTTCAGGGGACTTTGTTATACTCGATCAGGGGATTTATTATACTCGATCTTGGGACTTTGTTATACTCGATGAGGGGACTTTGTTATACACGAATTGGGACTTTGTTTTATTCGGTCAGGGGCCTTTCTTATACTCGATGAGGGTGCTTTGTTATACTCGATAATGGGGCTTTGTTATTCTCGATCTGGGGTCTTTGTTATACTCGATCAGGGGTCTTTGTTATACTCCATTAGGGGCCTTTGTTATACTGGATCAGGGGACTTTGTTATACTCGATCAGGGGACTTTGTTATAGTCGATCAGGGGGCTTTGTTATACTCGATCAGGGGTGTTTGTTTTACTCGACTGGGACTTTGTTATATTCGGTCTGAGGCCTTTCTTATACTCGATCAGTGGACTTTGTTATACTCGATCAGGGGACTTTGTTATTCTCGATCAGGGCACTTTGTTATACTTGATCAGGGTACTTTGTTATACTCGATCAGGGGACATTGTTATAACCGAACAGGTGACTTTGTTGTACTCGATCAGCGGACTTTGTTATACTTGACCAGGGGGCTTTTTTATACTCGATCAGGGGGCATTGTTATACTCGATCAAAGGGCTTTGTTATACTCGATCAGGGGACTTTGTTATACTCGACCATGGGACTTTGTTATACTCGATCAGGGGCCTTTCTTATACTCGATGAGGGTGCTTTGTTATGCTCGATGAGGGGACTTTGTTATTCTCGATCAGTGGACTTTGTTATACTGGATCAGAGGACTTTGTTATACTCGATCTTGGAACTTTGTTAATCTCCATTAGGGTCCTTTGTTATAGTCGATCAGGGGCCATAGTTATACTCGATCAGGGGACTTAGTTATACTCGAATAGGGACTTTGTTTTATTCGGTCAGGGGCCTTTCCTATACTCGCTGAGGGTGCTTTGTTATACTCGATCAGGGGACTTTGTTATACTCGATCTGGGGTGCTTTGTTATACTCGATCAGGGGACTTTGTTATACTCGATCAAGGGGATTTATTATACTCGATAAGGGGACTTTGTTAAACTCGATCTGGGGTCTTTGTTATACTCGATCAGGGGGCTTTGCTATACTCGATCAGGGGTGTTTGTTTTACTCGACTAGGGACTTTGTTATATTCGGTCAGGGGCCTTTCTTATACTCGATCAGTGGACTGTGTTATACTCGATAATGGGACTTTGTTATTCTCGATGAGGGTACTTTGTTATACTCGATCAGGGTACTTTGTTATGCTCGATCAGGGGACTTTGTTATACTTGATCAGGGGACTTTGTTATATTCAATGAAGGGGCTTTGTTATACTCAATCAGGGGACTTTGTTATACTCGTTCAGGGGACTTTCTAGTACTCGATCAGGGAATTTTTTTATACTCGATCATGGGCTTTGTTATACTCGATGAGGGGGCTTTGCTATACTCGATCACGGGACCTTGTTATTCTCGATAAGGGGACCTTGTTATACTCGATCAATGGACTTTGTTATAACCGAACAGGTGACTTTGTTGTACTCGATCAGCGGACTTTGTTATACATGACCAGGGGGCTTTTTTATGCTCGATCAGGGGACTTTGTTATACTCGATCAGGGGACTTTGTTATACTCGATCAGGGGACTTTGTTATACTCGATAAGGGGACTTTGTTATACTCGATCTTGGGACATTGTTTTACTCCATTAGGGTCCTTTGTTATACTCGATCATGGGCCATAGTTATACTCGATCAGGGGACTTTGTTATACTCGATCAGGGGTCTTTGTTATATTCGATCAGGGGACTTTGTTATACTCGATCAAGGGTATGTGTTTTACTCGATCAGGGGATTTTCTTATGCTCGATCAGGGGCTTTGTTATACTCGATCAGGGGACTTTGTTATACTCGATCAGGGGAATTTGTTATTTTCGACGAAGGCCCTTTGTTATATTCGATTCGGGGCCTTTGTTATACTCGATCATGGGACTTTGTTATACTCGATCAGGGGACTTTGTTATACTCGACCAGGGGACTTTATTATACTCGATCAAGGGTGTGTGTTTTCCTCGATCAGGGGATTTTCTTATGCTCGATCAGGGGCTCTGTTATACTCGATCAGGGGACTTTGTTATATTCAATGAAGGGGCTTTGTCATAATCGACCAGGGGACTTTGTTATACTCGTTCAGGGGACTTTGTTATACTCGATCAGGGGGCTTTATTATACTCGATCTTGGGACTTTGTTATACTCGATCAGGGGACTTTGTTATACTCGATCAGGGGAATTTGTTATTTTCGACGAAGGGCCTTTGTTTTATTCGATTCGGGGCCTTTGTTATACTCGATCATGGGACTTTGTTATACTCGATCAGGGGACTTTGTTATACTCGACCAGGGGACTTTATTATACTCGACCAGGGGGCTTTTTTATACTCGATCAGGGGACCTTGTTTTACTAGATCTTGGGCCTTTGTTATACGCGATCATGGGACTTTGTTATACTCGATCAGGGGACTTTGTTATACTCGTTCAGGGGACTTTGTTATACTCGATCAGGGGGCTTTATTATACTCGATCTTGGAACTTTGTTATACTCGATCATGGAACTTTATTATAATCTACCAGGGGACTTTGTAATTTTCAACCAGGGGACTTTGTTATACACGACCAGGGGACTTTGTTATACTCGATCAGGGGACTTTGTTATACTCGATTAGGGGGCTTTATTATACTCGATAAGGGGACTTTGTTTTATTCGGTCAGGGGCCTTTCTTTTACTCGATGAGGGTGCTTTGTTATGCTCGATGAGGGGACTTTGTTATACTCAATCAATGGGATTTATTATACTCGATAAGGGGACTTTGTTAAACTCGATCAGGGGACTTTGTTATACTCGAACATGGGACTTTGTTTTACTAGATTTTGGGACTGTGTTATACTCGATCAGGGGTCTTTGGTATACTCCATTAGGGGCCTTTGTTATTCTCGATCAGTGGACTTTGTTATACTCGATTAGGGGACTTTGTTATACTCGATCTTGGGACTTTGTTATACTCCATTAGGGTCCTTTGTTATACTCGATCAGGGGCCATAGTTATACTCGATCAGGGGACTTTGTTATACTCGAATAAGGGGCTTTGTTATACTCGACCAGGGGACTTTGTTATACTCGTTCAGGGGACTTTGTTATACTCATTCAGGGGACTTTGTTATACTCGATCAGGGGATTTATTATACTCGATCTTGGGACTTTGTTATACTCGATCAGGGGACTTTGTTATACACGAACTGGGACTTTGTTTTATTCGGTTAGGGGCCTTTCTTATACTCGATGAGGGTGCTTTGTTATACTCGATAATGGGGCTTTGTTATTCTCGATCTGGGGTCTATGTTATACTCGATCAGGGGACGTTGTTATACTCAATCAAGGGGATATATTATACTCGATAAGGGGACTTTGTTAAACTCGATCAGGGGTCTTTGTTATACTCGAACATGGGACTTTGCTTTACTACATTTTGGGACTGTGTTATACTCGATCAGGGGTCTTTGGTATACTCCATTAGGGGCCTTTGTTATACTGGATCAGGGGACTTTGTTATACTCGATCAGAGGACTTTGTTATACTCGATCAGGGGGCTTTGTTATACTCGATCAGTGGACTTTGTTATACTCGATCAGGGGACTTTGTAATTCACGATCAGGGCACTTTGTTACACTCGATCAGGGTACTTTGTTATACTCTATCAGGGGACTTTGTTATACTCGATCAGGGGACTTTGTTATACGCAATCTTGGGACTTTGTTATACCTCAATCTACTCGATAAGGGGCCTTTGTTATACTCGATCATGGGACTTTATTATAATCGACCAGGGAACTTTGTAATTCTCAACCAGGGGACTTTGTTATACATGACCAGGGGACTTTGTTATACTCGATCAGGAGATTTGTTATACTCGATCAGGGGGCTTTATTATACTCGATAAGGGGACTTTGTTATACTCGATTAGGGGACTTTTTTATACTCAATCATGGGATTTGCTTTCCTCGATCAGGGGAGTTTGTTATACTCGCTCAGGGGACTTTGTTATACTCGATCAGGGGGCTTTATTATACTCGATCTTTGGACTTTGTTATACTCGATCAGGGGACATTGTTATACTCGATCAGGGGAATGTGATATTTTCGACGAGGGGCCTTTGTTATACTCGATCAGGGGAATTTGCTATACTCGAACAGGGGACTTTGTTATACTCGATGAGGGTCTATGTTATACTCGTTCTTGGGACTTTGTTATACTCGACCAGGGGCCTTTCTTATACTCGATCAGGGGGGTTTGTTATACTCGATGACAGGACTTTGTTATTCTCGATCAGGGGGCTTTATTATACTCGATAAGGGGACTTTGTTATACTCGATCAGGGGACTTTTTTATACTCGATCAGGGGGTTTTGTTATACTCGATCAGTGGACTTTGTATATACTCGAATAGGGACTTTGTTTTATTCGGTCAGGGGCCTTTCTTATACTCGATGAGGTTGCTTTGTTATACTCGATCAGGGGACTTTGTTATACTCGAACTTGGGACTTTGTTATACTCCATTAGGGTCCTCTGTTATACTCGATCAGGGGCCATAGTTATACTCGATCAGTGGACTTTGTTATACTCGATAATGGGACTTTGTTATACTCGATCAGGGGTCTTTGCTATTCTCGATAAGGGGACTTTGTTATACTCGATCAAGGGCCTTTGTTACACTCCTTTAGGGGCCTTTGTTATACTGAATCAGGGGACTTTGTTATACTGAATTTGGGGACTTTGTTATACGCGTTCCGTGGACTTTGTTATACTCGATCAGGGGACTTTGTTACTCTCGATCAGGGGACTTTGTTATACTCGATCAGGGTACTTTGTTATACTCGATCTTGGGACTTTGTTATTAGCCATTAGGGTCCTTTGTTATACTCGATCAGGGGACTTAGCTATTAGCGATCAGGGGACTTTGTTATACTCGATCAGGGTACTTTGTTATACTCGATCTTGGGACTTTGTTATACGCCATTAGGGTCCTTTGTTATACTCGATAAGGGGACTTTTTTATTCTCGATCAGGGACTTTGTTATACTCGATCAGGGTACTTTGTTATACTCGATCTTGGGACTTTGTTATACGCCATTAGGGTCCTTTGTTACACTCGATCAGGGGACTTTGTTATTCTCGATCAGGGGACTTTGCTATACTCGATCAGGGTACTTTGTTATACTCGATCTTGGGACTTTGTTATACGCCATTAGGGTCCTTTGTTATACTCGATCAGGGGACTTAGCTATAAGCGATCAGGGGACTTTGTTATACTCGATCAGGGAGCTTTGTTATACTTGTTCAGGGGACTTTGTTATACTCGATCAGGGGTATTTGTTTTACTCGATTAGGGGACTTTTTTATACTTGATCAGGGGACTTTGTTATACTCGATCAGGGGACTTTGTTATACTCGATCATGGGACTTTGTTTTACTAGATATTGGGACTGTGTTATACTCGATGAAAGGCCTTTGTTATACTCCATTAGGGGCCTTTGTTATACTGGATCAGGGGACTTTGTTATACTCGATCAGGGGACTTTGTTATACTCGATCAGGGAGCTTTGTTATACTCGATCAGGGGTGTTTGTTTTACTCGACTAGGGACTTTGTTATATTCGGTCTGGGGCCTTTCTTATACTCGATCAGTGGACTTTGTTATTCTCGATCAGGGCACTTTGTTATTCTCGATCAGGGCACTTTGTTATACTCGATCAGGGGACTTTGTTATACTCGATCAGGGGACTTTGTTATACGCAATCTTGGGACTTTGTTATACGCCATTAGGGTCCTTTGTTATACTCGATCAGGGGACTTAGTTATACTCGATCAGGGGACTTTGTTATACTCGATCAAAGGGCTTTGTTATACATGATCAGGGGACTTTGTTATAATCGATAAGGGGCCTTTGTTATACTCGATCATGGGACTTTATTATAATCGACCAAGGAACTTTGTAATTCTCAACCAGGGGACTTTGTTATACACGACCAGGGGACTTTGTTATACTCGATCAGGGGATTTTGTTATACTCGATGAGGGGGCTTTATTATACTCGATAAGGGGACTTTGTTATACTCGATCAGGGGACTTTTTTATACTCGATCATCGGCTTTGCTATCCTCGATCAGGGGAGTTTGTTATACTCGCTCAGGGGACTTTGTTATACTCGATCAGGGGGCTTTATTATACTCGATCTTGGGACTTTGTTATACTCGATCAAGGGACATTGTTATACTTGATCAGGGGAATTTGTTATTTTCGACGAGGGGCCTTTGTTATACTCGATTCGGGGCCTTTGTTATACTCGATCATGGGACTTTGTTATACTCGACCAGGGGACTTTGTTATACTCGACCTGGGGGCTTTTTTATACTCGATGAGGGGGCTTTGTTATACTCGACGAGGGGCTTTCTTATACTCGATTAGGGGACTTTGTTAATTTCGATCAGGGGACTCTGTTATGCTCGATTAGAGGACATTGTTATTCTCAATTAGGGGATTTTGTTATACTCGATCAAGGGGCTTTGTTTTACTCGATCAGGGGACTTTGTTATACTCGATCAGAGAATTTGTTATACTCGATCAGGGGACTTTGTTATACTCGATCAGGGGAATTTGTTATACTCGAACAGGGGACTTTGTTATACTCGATGAGGGTCTATGTTATACTCGTTCTCGGGACTTTGTTATACTCGACCAGGGGCCTTTCTTATACTCGATCAGGGGGGTTTGTTAAACTCGATGACGAGACTTTGTTATTCTCGATCACGGAACTTTGTTATACTCGATCAGGGGACTTTGTTTTACTCGATCAGGGGACTTTGTTATACTAGATCACAGGACTTTGTTATACTCGATTTTGGGGCTTTGTTATGCTCCATTAGGGTCCTTTGTTATACTCGATCATGTGACTTAGTTATACTCGATCAGGGGACTTTGTCATACTCGACCAGGGGACTTTGTTATACTCGACCAGGGGAATTTGTTATCCTCGATCAGGGACTTTGTTATACTCGACCAGGGGCCTTTGTTATAGTCGATTAGGGGCCTTTGTTATACTCGATAATGGGACTTTGTTATACTCGATCAGGGGTCTTTGCTATTCTCGATAAGGAGACTTTGTTATACTCGATCAGGGGCTTTATTATACTCGATAAGGTGACTTTGTTATACTCGATCAAGGGCCTTTGTTACACTCCTTTAGGGGCCTTTGTTATACTGAATCAGGGGACTTTGTTATACTGAATTAGGGGACTTTGTTATACTCGATCAGTGGACTTTGTTATACTCGATCAGGGGACTTTGATGTTCTCGATCAGGGGACTTTGTTATATTCGATCAGGGTACTTTGTTATACTCGATCTTGGGACTTTGTTATACGCCATTAGGGTCCTTTGTTATAATCGATCAGGGGACTTAGCTAATAAGCGATCAGGGACTTTGTTATACTCGATCAGGGAGCTTTGTTATACACGATCTGGGGACTTTGTTATACTCGATCAGGGGTATTTGTTTTACTCGATGAGGGGACATTTTTATACTAGATCAGGGGACTTTGTTATACTCGATCAGGGCATTTTGTTATACTCGACCAGGGGCCTTTGTTATACTCGATAAAGGGTCTTTGTTATACTCGATCATAGGACTTTGTTATACTCCACCAGGGGACTTTGTTATACTCGACCAGGGGGCTTTTTTATAATCGATTAGGGGGCTTTATTATACTCGATCAGGGGACTTTGTTATTCTCGATCAGGGGACTTTGTTATACTCGATCATGAGACTTTGGTATACTCGACCAGGGGACTTTGTTATACTCGACCAGGGGGCTTTTTTATA
This sequence comes from Homarus americanus, assembly GCF_018991925.1. Classification (NCBI taxonomy): domain Eukaryota; kingdom Metazoa; phylum Arthropoda; class Malacostraca; order Decapoda; family Nephropidae; genus Homarus; species Homarus americanus. Next base: position 7,528 of record NW_024733138.1, on the reverse strand, counting down.
CTCGATGAGGGGGCATTGTTCTACTCGATCAGAGGGCTTTGTTATACTTGATCAGGGACTTTGTTAAACTCGACCAGGGGGCTTTTTTATACTCGATGAGGGGCATTGTTATACTCGATCAGGGAACTTTGTTATACTCGACCTGGGGACTTTGTTATACTCGATCAGGGGACTTTGTATATACTCGACTAGGGACATTGTTATATTCGATCAGGTACCTTTCTCATACTCGATCAGGGGGCTTTGTTATACTCGATGACGGGACTTTGTTATACTCTGTCAGGGGACTTTGTTATACTCGATCAGAGGACTTTGTTATACTCTATCGTGGGACTTTGTTATACTCCATTAGGGTCCTTTGTTATACTCGATCAGGGGACTTAGTTTTGCTCGATTAGGGGACTTTGTTATACTCGACCAGGGGACTTTGTTATACTCGACGAGAGGACTTTGTTATACTCGATCAGGGTCTTTGTTATTCTTGATCAGGGGTCTTTGTTATACTCGATCAGGGGACTTTGTTATACTCGATCAGGGGACTTTGTTATACAAGTTCAGGGGACATTTTTATACTCGATCATGCGACTTTTTTATACGCCATTAGAGTCCTTTGTTATACTCGATCAGGGGGCTTTGTTAAACTCGATGATGGGACGTTGTTATACTCGATCAGAGGACTTTGTTAAACTCGATCAGAGGACTTTGTTATACTCGATCTTGGGACTTTGTTATACACCATTAGGGTCCTTTGTCATACTCGATCAGGGGACTTTGTTATACTCGATCAGGGCACTTAGTTATTCTCGATCAGGGGACTTTCTTATACTCGATGAGGGGGCTTTGTTATACTCGATCAGGGAACTTTGTTATTCTCGATAAGGGGACCTTGTTATACTCGATCAGGGGACTTTGTTATAACCGATTAGGTCACTTTGTTGTACTCGATCAGGGGACTTTGTTATACTCGATCAGGGGGCTTTCTTATACTCGATCAGGGTGTTTTGTTAAACTCGATGAGGGGGCTTTGTTATACTCGATCAGGGGACTTCGTTATACTCGGCCAGGGGACTTTGTCTTACTCGACCAGGGGACCTTGTTATACTCGATCAGCGGACTTTCTTATACTCGAACTGGGCGCTTTGTTATGCTCGATCTTGGGACTTTGTTATACTCGATCAGGGGACTTTGTTGTTTTCGACCAGGGGCCTTTGCTATACTCGATTCGGGGCCTTTGTTATACTTGATCATGGGACTTTGTTATACTCGACTAGGGGACTTTGTTATACTCGACCATTTGCCTTTGATATACTCGATGAGGGGCCTTTGTTTTCTCGATAATGGGACATTTTTATACTCGCATAGGGGTGTTTGTTATACTCGATCAGGGGACTCTGTTATACTCGATCAGGGGCTTTATTATACTCGATAAGGGCACTTTGTTAATCTCGATCAGGGGACTTTGTTATACTCGATCAGGGGACTTTGTTTTACTAGATCTTGGGACTTTGTTTTACTCGATCAGGGGGCTTTGTTATACTCGATCAGGGGTGTTTGTTTTACTCGACTAGGGACTTTGTTATATTCGGTCAGGGGCCTTTCTTATACTCGATCAGTGGGCTTTGCTATACTCGATCAGGGTACTTTGTTATACTCGATCACGGGACATTGTTATACTCGATCAGGGGACTTTGTTATTCGCGATCTTGGGACTTTGTTATACGCCATTAGTGTCCTTTGTTATACTCGATGAGCGGACTGTGTTATACTCGATCAGGGGTAAGCGGTTTTACTCGACTTGGGACTTTTGTTATATCTGGTCAGCCTTTCTTATACTCGATCGCGGGCTTTTGTTATTCTCGATCAGGCGCTTTTGTTATACTTGGATCAGGTACTTTGTTATACCGATCAAGTGGGACTTGGCTATACCTCGATCAGTGACTTTGTTATACCTGATCAGGGTTTTTTATACTGATCAGGTTTTTGTTAAACTCTGATGAGGGGGCTTTTGCTTATACTCGATCAGGGACTTTTGTAATACCTGACCAGGGACTTTTGTTATACACGACCAGATGGTTATACTCGATCAGGGACTTTATTATACTCAGATCAGGGTTTTATTATACTGATAAGGGACTTTTCAGTACTGATCAGCGGACTTTGTTATAATTTTGACCAGGGGCTTTTTTATACCGATCAGTGGACTTTTGTTATACTCGATCAGGGACTTTTGTTATACTCGATCAGGGACTCTTTTGTTATACTCGGGATCAGGGGACTTTATACCTGGGATCTTGGGACTTTGTTATAATTCTTATTAGGTCCTTGTTATACCTCGATTAGCCATAGTTATGCCCGATTAGGGGGACTTTTATTATACTCGATCAGAGGCCTTGTTACTCGATCAGGGGACTTTGTTATACTCGATCAGGGGACTATGTTATATTCAATGAAGGGGCTTTGTTATACTCGATCAGGGGACTTTGTTGTACTCGTTCAGGGGACTTTCTAGTACTCGATCAGGGGACTTTTTTATTCTCGATCATGGGCTTTGCTATACTCGATGAGGGGGCTTTGTTATACTCGATCACGGGACTTTGTTATTCTCGATAAGGGGACCTTGTTATACTCGATCAGGGGACTTTGTTATACGCAATCTTGGGACTTTGTTATACGCCATTAGGGTCCTTTGTTATACTCGATCAGGGGACTTAGTTATACTCGATCAAGGGACTTTGTTATACTCGATCAAAGGGCTTTGTTATACTCGATCAGGGGACTTTGTTATAATCGATCAGGGGTGTTTGTTTTACTCGATCAGGGGACTTTGTTATACTCGATCAGGGGACTTTGTTATACTCTTCAGGGGATTTTGTTATACTCGACCAGGGGCATTTGTTATACTCGATAAGGGGCCTTTGTTATACTCGATCAATGGGACTTTATTATAATCGACCAAGGAACTTTGTAATTCTCAACCAGGGGACTTTGTTATACACGACCAGGGGACTTTGTTATACTCGATCAGGGGACTTTGTTATACTCGATCAGGGGGCTTTATTATACTCGATAAGGGGACTTTGTTATACTCGATCAGGGAACTTTTTTTTACTCGATCATGGGCTTTGCTATCCTCGATCAGGGAAGTTTGTTATACTCGCTCAGGGGACTTTGTTATACTCGATCAGGGGGCTTTATTATACTCGATCTTGGGACTTTGTTATACTCGATCAAGGGACATTGTTATACTCGATCAGGGGAATTTGTTATTTCCGACGAGGGGCCTTTGTTATACTCGATTCGGGGCCTTTGTTATACTCGATCATGGGACTTTGTTATACTCGACCAGGGGACTTTGTTATACTCGACCTGGGGGCTTTTTTATACTCGATGAGGGGGCTTTGTTATACTCGACGAGGGGCTTTCTTATACTCGATTAGGGGACTTTGTTATTTTCGATCAGGGGACTCTGTTTTTCTCGATTAGAGGACATTGTTATTCTCAATTAGGGGACTTTGTTATACTCGATCAAGGGGCTTTGTTTTACTCGATCAGGGGACTTTGTTATACTCGATCAGGGAATTTGTTATACTCGATCAGGGGACTTTGTTATAGTCCATCAGGGGAATTTGTTATACTCGAACAGGGGACTTTGTTATACTCGATGAGGGTCTATGTTATACTCGTTCTCGGGACTTTGTTATACTCGACCAGGGGATTTCTTATACTCGATCAGGGGGGTTTGTTATACTCGATGACGAGACTTTGTTATTCTCGATCAGGGAACTTTGTTATACTCGATCAGGGGACTTTGTTTTACTCGATCAGGGGACTTTGTTATACTAGATCACAGGACTTTGTTATACTCGATCTTGGGGCTTTGTTATGCTCCATTGAGGGTCCTTTGTTATACTCGATCAGGTGACTTAGTTATACTCGATCAGGGGACTTTGTCATACTCGACCAGGGGACTTTGTTATACTCGACCAGGGGACTTTGTTATCCTCTATCAGGGGACTTTGCTATACTCGACCAGGGGCCTTTGTTATACTCGATTAGGGGCCTTTGTTATACTCGATAATGGGACTTTGTTATACTCGATCAGGGGTCTTTGCTATTCTCGATAAGGAGACTTTGTTATACTCGATCAGTGGCTTTATTATACTCGATAAGGTGACTTTGTTATACTCGATCAAGGGCCTTTGTTACACTCCTTTAGGGGCCTTTGTTAAACTGAATCAGGGGACTTTGTTAAACTGAATTAGGGGACTTTGTTATACGCGTTCAGTGGACTTTGTTATACTCGATCAGGGGACTTTGATGTTCTCGATCAGGGGACTTTGTTATATTCGATCAGGGTACTTTGTTATACTCGATCTTGGGACTTTGTTATACGCCATTAGGGTCCTTTGTTATAATCGATCAGGGGACTTAGCTAAAAGCGATCAGGGGACTTTGTTATACTCGATCAGGGAGCTTTGTTACACACGATCAGGGGACTTTGTTATACTCGATCAGGGGTATTTGTTTTACTCGATCAGGGGACTTTTTTATACTCGATCAGGGGACTTTGTTATTCTCGATCAGGGGATTTTGTTATACTCGACCAGGGGCCTTTGTTATACTCGATAAAGGGTCTTTGTTATACTCGATCATAGGACTTTGTTATACTCCACCAGGGGACTTTGTTATACTCGACCAGGGGGCTTTTTTATAATCGATTAGGGGGCTTTATTATACTCGATCAGGGGACTTTGTTATTCTCGATCAGGGGACTTTGTTATACTCGATCATGAGACTTTGGTATACTCGACCAGGGGACTTTGTTATACTCGACCAGGGGGCTTTTTTATACTCGATGAGGGGGCATTGTTCTACTCGATCAGAGGGCTTTGTTATACTTGATCAGGGACTTTGTTAAACTCGACCAGGGGGCTTTTTTATACTCGATGAGGGGCATTGTTATACTCGATCAGGGAACTTTGTTATACTCGACCTGGGGACTTTGTTATACTCGATCAGGGGACTTTGTATATACTCGACTAGGGACATTGTTATATTCGATCAGGTACCTTTCTCATACTCGATCAGGGGGCTTTGTTATACTCGATGACGGGACTTTGTTATACTCTATCAGGGGACTTTGTTATACTCGATCAGAGGACTTTGTTATACTCTATCTTGGGACTTTGTTATACTCCATTAGGGTCCTTTGTTATACTCGATCAGGGGACTTAGTTATGCTCGATTAGGGGACTTTGTTATACTCGACCAGGGGACTTTGTTATACTCGACGAGAGGACTTTGTTATACTCGATCAGGGTCTTTGTTATTCTTGATCAGGGGTCTTTGTTATACTCGATCAGGGGACTTTGTTATACTCGATCAGGGGACTTTGTTATACAAGTTCAGGGGACATTTTTATACTCGATCATGCGACTTTTTTATACGCCATTAGAGTCCTTTGTTATACTCGATCAGGGGGCTTTGTTAAACTCGATGATGGGACGTTGTTATACTCGATCAGAGGACTTTGTTAAACTCGATCAGAGGACTTTGTTATACTCGATCTTGGGACTTTGTTATACACCATTAGGGTCCTTTGTCATACTCGATCAGGGGACTTTGTTATACTCGATCAGGGCACTTAGTTATTCTCGATCAGGGGACTTTCTTATACTCGATGAGGGGGCTTTGTTATACTCGATCAGGGAACTTTGTTATTCTCGATAAGGGGACCTTGTTATACTCGATCAGGGGACTTTGTTATAACCGATTAGGTCACTTTGTTGTACTCGATCAGGGGACTTTGTTATACTCGATCAGGGTGCTTTTTTATACTCGATCAGGGTGTTTTGTTAAACTCGATGAGGGGGCTTTGTTATACTCGATCAGGGGACTTCGTTATACTCGGCCAGGGGACTTTGTCTTACTCGACCAGGGGACCTTATTATACTCGATCAGCGGACTTTCTTATACTCGAACTGGGCGCTTTGTTATGCTCGATCTTGGGACTTTGTTATACTCGATCAGGGGACTTTGTTGTTTTCGACCAGGGGCCTTTGCTATACTCGATTCGGGGCCTTTGTTATACTTTATCATGGGACTTTGTTATACTCGACCAGGGGACTTTGTTATACTCGACCATTTGCCTTTGATATACTCGATGAGGGGCCTTTGTTTTCTCGATAATGGGACTTTTTTATACTCGCATAGGGGTGTTTGTTATACTCGATCAGGGGACTCTGTTATACTCGATCAGGGGCTTTATTATACTCGATAAGGGCACTTTGTTAATCACGATCAGGGGACTTTGTTATACTCGATCAGGGGACTTTGTTTTACTAGATCTTGGGACTTTGTTATACTCGATCAGGGGGCTTTGTTATACTCGATCAGGGGTGTTTGTTTTACTCGACTAGGGACTTTGTTATATTCGGTCAGGGGCCTTTCTTATACTCGATCAGTGGGCTTTGCTATACTCGATCAGGGTACTTTGTTATACTCGATCACGGGACTTTGTTATACTCGATCAGGGGACTTTGTTATACGCGATCTTGGGACTTTGTTATACGCCATTAGTGTCCTTTGTTATACTCGATGAGCGGACTGTGTTATACTCGATGAGGGGTGTTTGTTTTACTCGATCAGGGGACTTTGTTATACTCGATCAGGGGACTTTGTTATACTCAATCAGGGGATTTTGTTATACTCGACTAGGGGCCTTTGTTAAACTCGATAAGAGACCTTTGTTATACTCGATCAGGGGGCTTTGTTATACTCGATCAGGGGTGTTTGTTTTACTCGACTAGGGACTTTGTTATATTCGGTCAGGGGCCTTTCTTATACTCGATCAGTGGGCTTTGTTATTCTCGATCAGGGCGCTTTGTTATACTCGATCAGGGTACTTTGTTATACTCGATCATGGGACTTTATTATACTCGACCAGGGGACTTTCTTATACTCGACCAGGGAGCATTTTTATACTCGATCAGGGGGTTTTGTTAAACTCGATGAGGGGGCTTTGTTATACTCGATCAGGGGACTTTGTAATACTCGACCAGGGGACTTTGTTATACACGACCAGGGGACTTTGTTATACTCGATCAGGGGACTTTATTATACTCGATCAGGGGGTTTTATTATACTCGATAAGGGGACTTTCTAGTACTCGATCAGCGGACTTTGTTATACTTGACCAGGGGCTTTTTTATACTCGATCAGTGGACTTTGTTATACTCGATCAGGGGACTTTGTTATACTCGATGAGGGGTTTTTGTTATACTCGATCAGGGAACTTTGTTATACTCGATCTTGGGACTTTGTTATACTCCATTAGGGTCCTTTGTTATACTCGATCACGGGCCATAGTTATACTCGATCAGGGGGACTTTATTATACTCGATCAGAGGTCTTTGTTATACTCGATCACGGGCCATAGTTATACTCGATCAGGGGGACTTTATTATACTCGATTAGGGGACTTTGTTATACTCACTCAGGGGACTTTGTTATGCTCGATTAGAGGACA
>NW_024733137.1:0-26965 GCF_018991925.1 Homarus americanus | reverse complement strand
GGCGTTCGCGCGTCCATCGAAAACCTAGTCCGCGATGGCCTAGTCACCTGTGCTGCGCTATTGCAGTATAACAATGAAGTCTCATTCGACTCGAACCCAGGGTTAGATGAGGGCAGTGATAAAATTTAACTTCGTGACTAACAGTGGAGAGTTCATTTCAGGGGTTCGTCAAGACCCACTTGATTGGAGTTGGCCGGGTTGGCTGCGAGAAGTTGACTGCCGTTGAGACTGCCGTTGATGATTGAGGGTGGCGATTATCGCCATTGGACCGATCAGTGTAAGGCCTGTATCACTGTTTTAGCGGGGTGTAAGGATCTCTTGGTGGCAAGTGCTCCCGACAACTAACTTTCTGGGACCAGCATCAGCAGTGGGTGATCAGTTCTTACCACTCCGGTGCAACCCATGTCGAGCAGCTAGTGAAACCCTCTTACTAGCAAGAGCTAAAGTTTCTCTCAACTCATAAGGTCTGATTAGCTCCTCTTCCCTGCCCATGGGCGCGCACTGGGAGTACATAGGTACTCGGTATGCAATTACACACACAGGACAGCCTGAGTCTAGAGACTCTAGGGAATACCTAGAGGAACATTTATTAAGTTGTTCCCTCAGCACAAGAGGCAGTGCTGTCTTTTTAGAGATCGAGTGTAGCGGAGAGAAAAGAAGAAGGACAGGAATCCATTTAACAAAAGGGTGAGTGCAATCCTTGAACAAAAATTTAGAGAACCATGTTTTCTCCTTTGCGCTACCATCTTTTTAGAGGATCGTTATCCAGAAATTTCAGAGTAATTTCAAATGCCCCCATCGTAATACCTGAGCGTTCAAAAGCATCTGAGGAGAGGCGCTACCTGCTGCAGCAAGACTCGGAACCCCTAGGCCTATATGATATTAAATGTGATTCGAATTAATAATGATCGATTCATGAAGTTAAGGACTATAATGAATTTGAAATTATTATAGATCGTTAGCAGTCTGAATAATGTTACTGGTGTCCCCAGGTAATTAGTTGAGCGTAAAATATATAACATTAGCCCAAAGCTAACGCCCAGCAGAAAACCCGACGCTAGGCAATAGGAGAACATTCACACAGACAAGACGTTCCCGCGTCCATCAGAAATAGTCCGCATAGCCTGGTCACCTGTGCTCTACAACAAAAAACCAACCCAACAAACAAAAAACAACAACAGTGAGTCATAACAGGTTTTCGTCAGAACCCATATTGGAGTTGACCAGAGTTGATTGGAGTGACCAAGTTGACTCGAGACGGATTGACTACAGATTGACTGCCGTTGATGAGAGGGTGGCGATTTTCGCCATTGGACCGATCAGTGTAAGCCTATCTGTTTAGCGGTAGCAAAGGATCTCTTAGTGAACGAGTGCTCCCGACAACTAAAACGACACGGGACCCACATCACATGGTGATCAGTTCTTACCACTCCGATACCTTTACTGGCCCAACATTCTGACTAGTGAAACCCTCTTGCTAACAGAGAAGCTAAAGCTCTCAACTGCACAAGACTGATTGACTCCTCTCTTCCTGCCCATGGACCTTCTAGAATTACACTGAGACTATCTGAGTATATTATGAACCACACACTGAGACCCATTAGGACTCTAGGAGATACCAGAGGAACATTTTTAACTTCTGACTGCACGATTGTAATTAACCTCCTCAGACTGATATTATCTTGGCGTTAATTAGTTAATATTTCTTAAATAATTTGATAACATTGTTTTGAATGTTTGTGCCATTAAGTGGAACCACAGTGATACTGTGATTGATTATTTTATTCCTCTAATTTATTCATAATTCTGATCTCAGGTAAACTTGCTACCCAGAGTAGTGATGGTTAAGTTAGGTTGAGAAGTGTACATCTGTTGGGTGTCCTATAATTTTGTTGAGTGTAAAAGACCTATTAAATTTATAGATATTTAATTTCTTAAATTTTATTACCATTTCCTCAGTGACTGATATTATCTTGTAGTGCATAAGGCCTATTAATTATTAAATTATTTAATTCTTAAAATTCCATTACCATTTCCTCAACTATATTATCTTACATAAGCCCTTAAAGACTATTCATTTGTGAAGTATTTAATTTCTTATCTTTTATTACCATTCCTCAGTGACTAATATTATATTTTGTTAAGACCCTTAAACATATTCATTATAGAACATTTAATTTCTTATTTTTAGTACCATTCCCTAAGATGACTGAATATTTTGTGAAAATATAAAATACCTGTTCTGTATCAAATTAACATTTCTTAAATACTTCAAATTTATTATTGCCTGTGTTTCTAATAATTTCTATGTCATTTATAACTTTATTCCCCAGAGTAGTGTTTAAAGTTTAAGTTAAGAGAGTGCACATTAATTGTACCATTGTTGATTATACTTAGTGTTGGAGGGTATAATGTCTACTACAGTGTCTCATTCATCCCAGTCAAGGCGCCATCATTCCTGGTCTGGACAGTTCATTTGTGTAGTAGATTTAAGTGTTCTTGTGCTGGTTGGGATTTTTTCTCAAAAGCCCACTGCCTTTTACCATCTATTAAATTTTAATAAACCCCAGTCAATTGAAAATTAAAGTCCCTTAAATTCGACCCGGTTACAAATAGTAGCAGAGCGTAGTTTTTAATGTAAATGACTGATAGTACTGTGGTTGGGATAATGAAGCAGCTATCATGTGTTGGTTAAGTAATGAGTGGGGATTGAACTACTTTTGATGCTCATCCTTGTGCCCGGACTGAGTTGGTTGAAGCTTGACGTGAGAGATGTGTATGAGGAGGAAGAGAGCGACCCTTGGACCTTGGTACAGCTGAGAGGGAGTTAGGAACCTAAAGAGAGTTATCAAGCACAGGTAAGCAGGTTCAGAGTAAGTCTCAGGCACATTCAACGGTTCAGGGAGGGAAACCAAAGGGGTGAATATCGAGCACCAAATCCAGCAATCAAGGAAATTATACGAGGAATTAGAGTAGAAATGCTATAGAAGGTACGTAAATGTGGATTCAGAGGTTAGTCGACCCTCCAGCTGAGAGACAAAGACAAGCAAACCGATTACAAGTTTAGGTACATAGTAATAAGAAAAAGGCAGGTTGTAGGGGTGAGTTGGAGGTTGTGAGATGGGAACAGAGGGATTGGAAGATAGTTGGAGGTCAAGTGTCGCGTTGGCATTAGTGGTTTGTCATGGGCAGGATTGGTGAGTTGCTGTCATGAGCGGGATTGAAAATGCAGTTTAATAAATATCCAGGGAACCCTCCACTAAGATGGACTGGTACATTTTTTCAGAGGATTGGTCTGCAGCACTGAGGTTCGAGGAGACTGGACTGAGTATTTTTGTTGCTGGTTCCTCTTAGCTCAAGGCCAGGCAAAGGAGAAACATGCTTGTTTTTTTTGGACTGTGTATTTTTTTTGACACTGGTTCCTCTTGGTTCAAGGAGCCAGGCAAAGGAAGCATGTGTTTGTTTTGGGCTGGTATTAATTTTGACATTGGCTCTCTAGTTAAGGGCCGGGCAAAAGGGGGCGATGTTCTGGTTGGATTGAGTTGGGCTAGGAAGAAATGGGTTGCTGGCTGCAGTGGAATAGTACCAGAGAGTTGAAGGTGGGTTTAAGTTGTTCTCTCTCAGCACATGAGGGCAGTGCTGTCTTTTTAGGTCGAGTGTTGTTAGCGGAGAAAGTTGGGCTAGGAAGAAATGGAGTTGCTAGCTGCGAGTGGAATAGTACAGAGTTGAAGGTGGGTTCTAAGTTGTTCTCTCAGCACATGAGGGCAGTGCTGTCTTTTTTTAGGGGGGTCGAGTGTTAGCGGGAGAGAAAAGGAGAGAAGAGAAGACAAATGCTGCATTTAGCACGTTAAAGGGGTGAGGTGCAGTCCTTAGAACAAAATTTTAGGGGGGTCGTATGCATGTTTTCTCAGCACATGAGGACAGTGCTGTCTTTTTTAGGGGGGTCGATTGTAATATTCAGAAATTTCAGAGTAATTTCAAATGCCCCGCCATGAGTGATACTGAGCGTTCAAGGTCATCTGAGGGGAGGGAGCGCTGCCTGCTCGTAGCGAGAGATTGCGGAACTAGGCCTATATGATATTAAATGTAATTTACCGAATTAATAATGATGCGATTCATGAAGTTAAGGGACTATTATTGAATTTGAAATTATTATAGATAGTTTAGCAGTCTGAATAATGTTATGGGTATCCCAAGGAGTTATTAGTTAGGCGGAAAATATGTCACGTAGACATAAGCTAACGCCTTGAGGAGACGCGACGCTGGCTAGGCCCCAGTCCCGGAGAGCATTCACACAGATAAGACGTTCCTGCGCGTCCATCACAGAAATAGTCACGTGGCCTAGTCACCTGTGCTGCGCTATTGCAGTATAACAAGTAAGTCTCATTCGATCTCAGACAGGGTTAGATAGGGCAGTGATAAAGTAAACTAGAGCTAACAGTGAGTTCATTTCAGGGTTTCCGTCAGAACCCACTTGACTGGAGTTGACCGGAGTTGACTGCGAGAGATTGACTGCCGTTTGAGACTGCCGTTGATGATTGAGGGTGGCGATTGTCGCCATTGGACTGATCAGTGTAGGCCTGTCACGGTTTAGCGGGGTAGCAAAGGATCTCTTGAGTGAACGAGTGCTCCCGACAACTAAAACGACACGGGACCAGCGTCAGCAGTGGGTGATCAGTTCTTACCACTCCGGTGCACAACCCCGCATGTCTGAGCAGCTAGTGAAACCCTCTTGCTAGCAAGGAAGCTAAAGTTTCTCAACTGTACAAAGGTCTGATTGGCTCCTCCTTCCGCTTTATGGGCGCACTACTTAGGAATCCACACTGAGGCTATCTGGAAGTAAACTAATGGTCACGCCTGAGACCGTGGTCTAGGTCTCCTGGGAGATACCTGAAGGAACATTTTCCCCTCCTTAATGCAGGTGTGAGTTAACACCATTCCTCAGACTGATATTATCTTGGCGTGTGTAGTTTAATAGTTTCTAAATAATTTTGATAATATTGTTTTTGAATGTTTGTGCCATTAAGTTCAGCAGAGTGATGCTGTGATTTGATTCACTGGCCTCTAATTGTTCTTCATAATTCTGATCTCCGATGTAACCTTGTTCCCCAGGTAGGTGGGTGATTGGGTTAGGAGAGTGTACATCTGTTGAGATGCTATAATTTTGTTGAGTGCCCATAAGGCCTGTCATTGTAGAGTATTTAATTTCTTAAATTTTATTACCATTTCCTCAGTATTTGATATTATTTTTATTTGAAAGCCCACTTGAGCTTCCTATTCATTGTAGAGTATTTAATTTCTTTGTTTAATACCATTCCTCATTGACTGATATTGTACATTGAAAACATAAGGCCTATTCATTGTGGAGTATTTCATTTGCTTATTTTTTAGCTTTTTATTTCTAAGTGACATTATTAAGCTGGCAAGAAAGCCATAAGGCCTGTTCGTAGTAATGCAATTAACATTTCTTAATACTTCAAATTTATTGTTGCCTGTGTTTCTAATAATTCTATGTCATTTATAGCTTTTATTCCCCCAAGAGTAGTGTTTTAAGTTTAAGGTTAAGAGGTCGCATATTAGGTGTACCATTATTTGATTGTGTTTGTAGTGTTGGAGGAATATAAGTGTCTAAATTTTACAATTAATATCATTCATCCCAGTCATGAGCTATCCTTCCACGGGTCACGGACAATTCATTTTGTGTAGTAGATTTAAGTGTTCTTGTGCTGGTTAAGGATTTTTCTCAAAGTAACTTCCACTGCCATTACCATCTATTAATTTTTAATAAACCCCAGAATAGTGAAATTAAGTCCAGCAAAATTCGGTAGGTTACATACCATATATATATATATATATATATATATATATATATATAATATATATATATATATATATATATATATATATATATATATATATATATATATATATATATATATATTATATATATATATATATATATTTCGTAAAATCACAATGAAAACGTGGATAAGATAAATCTTGATAAAATCACACGTTGTTTCATTTTCCCGTGTGATTTTATGAAGATATATATATATATATATATATATATATATATATATATATATATATATATATAATAAATTCAGAAGTTAAAAGTATTTCGAATCTTACCGTGGCGATACTGGCGTTCAAGATTGAAGAGAGACTCCCGCCCATAGCAGGGTTATGGAACTGGGCCTAAAGGTATTAAGGTAATTTGCCGAATTAATAATGATGCGATTCATGAAGTTAAGGGACTATTATTGAATTTGAAATTATATAGATCGTTTATCAGTCTGAATAATGTTACGGTGTCCCAAGGAGTTATTAGTTAGGCGGAAAATATCGTCAAGCTAAGCTAGCATTGAAGGGGCGCGGCGCTGGCCTCCCTCAGTCACGAGCACTCAGACGCCAAGACTTCTGCTCGTCCGTCACAGAAATAGTCACGTGGCCTAGTCACCTGTGCTCGCTATTGCAGTATAACAAGTAAGTCTCATTCGATCTCAGACAGGGTTAGATAGGGGCAGTGGTAAAGTAAACTAGAGCTAACAGTGAGTTCATTTCAGGGTTTCCGTCAGAACCTACTTGACGGAGTTGACCGGGAGTTGACCCGAGTTTGACTGCGAAGATTGACTGGGTGAGACTGCCGTTGATGATTGAGGGTGGCGATTGTCGCCATTGGACCGATCAGTGTAGGCCTGTCACTGTTTAGCGGGGTATCAAAGGATCTCTTGAGGAATCTAGCCGTCTGGGTGTGCAGCTGACAAAGGGACGATCGTTGGGTCAGCAGCCCTCCTCTACCTCGGCTCACAACACCAAATATCTCGAGCATGGTGGAACCCTCTTGCTAACGGGAAGCTAAAGCTTCTCTCCTTACTGGATCTGATTTGCTCACTCCCTTCCGCTTTATGGACGCACTGGAGTACACAGGCTGTCTGGTAAATTAATGGTCACACTAGACCATGAGTCTGAGACTCTAGGGGATACCTAGAGGAACATTTTATCTCCCTTATTACGGGTGTATGTTGAGTTGGGTGGAGCATGGTTCACGGGTATTGGTGGACCCAGTAACAAACCAATAATAGTGACAATATATTTGGGTGTAGTTAATACCATTTCTCAGTTACTGATATTATCTTGACGTGTGTAGTTTAATATTTCTTAAACAATTTTGATAGTATTGTTTTTTGAATGTTTGTGTCATTAAGTGGAACCAGAGTGATACTGTGATTTGATTCTTTTAATGCATCTAATTTTTCTTCATAATTCTGATCTCAGGTATAACCTTTGTTCCCCAGAGTAGTGTTTAAGTTAGGTTAGGAAGAGTGCATCTGTTGGGGTGATATAATTTTGTTGAGTGCCCTTAAGGCCTATTCATTGTAGAGTATTTAATTTCTTATTTTTTATTACCATTTCCTCAGTGACTGATATTATTTTGTTGAAAGCCCTTAAGGCCTATTCATTGTAGAGTATTTAATTTCTTATTTTTTAATTCCATTTCCTAAGTGACTGATATTATGTTGTTGAAAGCCCTTAAGGCCTATTCATTGTAGAGTATTTAATTTCTTATTTTTTATTACCATTTCCTCAGTGACTGATATTATTTTGTTGAGTGCCCTTTAGGCCTATTCATGGTGGAATTAATAATTTCTTATTTTTATACCACCTCCGCAGTGGGGGATATTATTCTGTGAAAGCCCTTAAGGCCTGTTTCATGTGTGCAAGCAACATTTCTTAATACTTCAAATTTATTGTTGCCTGAGTTTCTAATAATTTCTATATCATGTATAACTTTTATTCCCCAGAGTAGTGTTTCAAGTTCAGGTTAAGAGGTGCGCATATTGGTGTACCATTATTTGATTGTGGTTGTAGTGTTGGAGGGAATATAAGTGTCTAAATTTTACAGTGTGTCTCATTCATCCCAGTCACAGACGCTATCCTTCCACGTGTCACGGACAATTCATTTCGTTTAGTAGATTTAAGTGTTCTTGTGCTGGTTCGGGATTTTTCTCAAGGGGCGCTTCCACTGCTATTACCATCTTATAATCTTTAATAAACCCCAAGTCAAGTGAGAAAATAAAGTCCAGTAAATTCCGACCGGTTATATATATACCTATATATATATATATATATATATATATATATATATATATATATATATATATATATATATATATATATATATATATATATATATATATATATATATATATATATATATTTATTTATTTATTTATTTATTTTTTTTTTTAACCACAAGGTCGATTAATGTAACCTGTGAAAATTTAACCTATACTGAAAAGAATCGTATTACAATGTTGAAAGATGCTAATTTGTCAAGTAGTGAAGAAAGCCTACCAAATCTTACGTTCGGTATTACGCCCCACGTTTATCTCTCTCGTATCCTGTGGTATTTCTAAGGAGTGACATAACTCCTCGTATCTACTTTATGCTAAGAGTGATGTGAGTTCTGATGACTTACACGTGTGGGTGGTGGTGGGTATGAGTGGGTAAGGTGCGTCGATATTTCCGGTAAGCATTTTTACAAAGTCTTCTTAACACTTTCACATTGGCGCCCTGATTGGCTTCATCTTCACACGAAAGACATCATATATGACGTCACGCCATCACAGCTGCCAGACACTAACATAATTTACGCTTCTTTATTTACTGCATGTCTGCAATACAAATTTGAACCACAAACTAAAGTTCAATTTACTTATTGAATAGCTGTGTTAATGCAAGACTTAACCTAACTTAACCTAACCTAACCTAACTTAACCTAAAATTGATAATTAAGTGGCAGCGTTTGTTTACATTCCTTCTTCGGAGAGTTCTGTAGCATAAACTTCCACTTACTTATAACCGCTATACCTGGTTTATTATTAATTTTCAACCGATCTGATTTTTTATTTATATAGAGGAGATAAAGATACCCTGGAAATGGCAATAAAAAATAAGAAGATGGTTAAAGAAGCATATTTTACTTGTAGTTTCCCTCTGGGGGGCGGGCAATCGATGAAGGAGCGTTAGTTATGGCATAGGCTGGCAAACCAGTGGTGGAGTCACGTCATATACGTGACATCACGGGTCCCCGTGTAAGAATGTCTAGAAACCTTTGTAAAAAAACTTAAGGGGTGTGTGACCTTTGTTTTCTAAATTATAACTTTACCTTCAGTAATTCTCCGTTCGAATCCTTGCATGGCTGTTTTCCCAGACATAAGTTTTCATTCAGTACATGTTATTTATATAATTATAAACGTTTCGCTACACCTTCACGCAAGGCTACCATTATTATTATTATTATTATTATTATTATTATTATTATTATTATTATATTATTATTATTATTATTATTATTATTATTATTATTATTACTATTATTATTATTATTATTATTATTATTATTATATTTTACTGAAATTATTGGGAAGTTTGTGGTCAATCTTCTTTGTCTTGCTATAAAAGCTCTAATCTACAAGCCGTTAGCTTTCTGCCCACGCACAGAGACCATACTGACTTTTTAGCTTAGCGAAAGCTTTCGCCGTAACACTAGAGTAGACAGAAGTATCCACACTAGCCGACGACAATTGCTTATGAAAAAAAAACGTTACGTTGTTACAGTTAGTAATTCTCATATTCATGTAGGAAAATTCATGGAAAATTGGAATTCTCGTATTCACGTACGACTTTTTCTTTTCCAAATACAGGTTATTGGCCATTAACTGAACTATAAATGAGTTCTGAACCAAGTACTGAAAATACCAAAATTTACCATTTTCACAATGAATGAGAGGAAGACTATTTTTTACCATGAATAATTTGAAGAGTGTGTGTCTGACCTGCCATGTGTCTCCGGCTCTAACTAAGAAAGGAAATCTTGAAAGGCATTTCAAAAATTTTCACACGAAGTATGAAATGATTTCCCATCCAAAAGTGACCTACGAAAGAGGAAAGTTCATGAACTGAAATCACAGCTTACCGCATAACAACCTCGTTTTACCGGCGCGAGCTCAAAATCAAGGGTACCAACAATTGCATCGTTCAGAGTGAGTCGAGTACACACAGAGAACAAAAAACATTTCAAAATGGAGAAATATTCAGAGGCCTTTTTAGAAGCAGCAGAATCGTTGTTTGAAAATTTAAAAAATAAATCTGAAATACTGTCTTCTATTAAGGATGTTCAGCTATGAAGAAACACTGTCATGAGGCGCTGTGAATTTATGGCTGAAGATTTGGGTGAACAACTGAATAAAGACATACGTGAGTGTGTGTGTTCTTTTCATTACAATTTGATGAGTCTACTGATGTGGCCTATATATCCCAATTAGCCTGTGCATTTTCGTTAGAATGATGTTTAAAGACATGAGTTCCAACGAGGAACTGCTGGAAATTCTACCGTTAAAAGGAAAAACTCGGGGTGAAGACATATTTCAGATTTTCTTGGATTTTTTTTAATAGTACACAGTTGCCAGTGAGTAAGCTCGTACCAACAACAACTGATGGAGCACCTGTAATGGCTGGCCGAATCAGTGTGTTCTTTGCCCTGTGCAGGAGTGATGATAGGTTTCCTAACCTCTTCAATTATCACCGCATCATTCATCAACAAGCACTTTTTGGTAAAATGTTTAATATGAAAGAAGTCGTGAATATTTCCCTCAAGATTGTGCGTTCAATTCGGGCCAGAAGTCTTCAGTGGCGGCTGTTCCGATCTCAGCAAGAAGAAAGTGAAGTAGAGCACCCTGACCTATTGTTGCTTACTGATGTCAGGTGGTTAAGCAGAGATAAATTTCTCCAAAGATTTAGATATCTGCTACCTGAAATAAAAGTGTTTTTGGCCTCAATAGATTGGCCTTCTGATCACATCCATTTGGACAACGAAGTGTGTCTGTTAGATTTAGTTTTTTTCGTTGACACGACTGCTATAAAAGGGAAAGATAAGGCTATAGTTGACATGATTAGTGCTGTGACTGCTTTCAAGCAGTAACTAAAACTAGTGTCTTCGCAGCTGCAGCACCATCAACTACGAAACTTCAGAAATATGAAATCTGAACTATGAAACCAAGGAAAAGACTGTGACCAGTTTGATAGTGCTCGATATATTGAACAGGTGCAAAACCTTGCCTCAGACTTTGACAGACGGTTTTAAGATATAGCAACAATAGAACCTGTTGCAACATATATGTGTTTTCCGGTTGGTAAAGACACAAATGTTGAAGATATTGCATCTAGAATGGCATCAGTATTTAACATGGACACATGTGAAGTCGAAAATTAACTTCTGAAACTTCAAAATGATGTTCAGATCAAATCCATGGCAACAGGAGGAAGTTTCTGGAACCTTCTAAGTGAAGAAAAAATATCCCAATGTCAGAAAATGTGCCATGTACACTCGCACAAAAAGTATTGGTGCATACTGTAGTGAGAACAATTTGAAACCATTAACGATAGGTATTGGGAAAGGCGAGTTGTTCCAGCCGTATGTTGACAGCCCTGGTCAAGTGAAACAAACCGTTATAAATAAGGTCGGGAAGTGATAAATAGACAGTATGTAATATGAGGAGCTCCCTGTTAACAAAATTATTTGTGATACTTGTGAATATTGCCACATTAATTTATGTTATCAAATAAACCACTCAACCTGGTCGCCCTGAGGGGTGGTGCAGCGTGGACAGCCGCTCCAAGACCTGTCGTCTGTAGCACCAGTTTCGAGGTATCGCCGAATCCAGCGTGCAGCGGTGTTCCTGTGGAAACTAACCCCACGGCTAATATCTGTGACGCCGAACCCTTCGTTATGAAGGGCAATAATAGCTTCTCGTGTTCCCTCTGAGGTTTCCATGTCGTCTGGCATGTGTAGATCTGTATTACTTCATATTGCCTCTCACCGAGACCGAACCCTCGCTCGGCATTCAGTCGACACAAAGCAACAATCCGAAAAGAGGAAACAAACACACTGATTGTCAGCCATATGGCAACACCTAGGGGGGGGGGGGTTATGAGGATACACTTACCAACCTTCCCGACATATCACAGTGTATATGTATCGTATCGTTTCGGAAGTCGTCGATCTCACCCTGCACCGATACTTTTTGGTGCAAGTGTACCTCACAGCATTTTTGGGGCTCAACCTACCATTGTGAATCAACATTTTCACACATGAAACTCATCAAATCCAAATACCGATCAACAATGTCAGATGAACACCTGGTTGCTTGCTTGAGGCTAGCAGTCAACGCCTACAGTCCTAATTACACAAAGCTGGCAGACAACATGCAATGCCAACCACCGCATTGGTAAAGTAAGAGTATGCTTTTGTTATGTGAGCAATATATCATAATAGTTTTTGAAAAATATTATTTGTGAACCTCTCTCTCTCTCTTTCAACGAATCTGCATATTTTATGGCAATGGGATGGGGTGTAACGGGTCAATATTAGGCTGGTAGATCGCATCAGGGTAACTGTGGAAAAGTAGATCACATCACACAAAAGGTTGGCCACCCCTGCCCAAGGGCCTAGGCCAACCTCACCTCCCTACCAAATTTAAGAATTAACTTAAAATTTTTGGAAATGCTTAAGAAACAGAGAGAGAGAGAGAGAGAGAGAGAGATACTGCACTTCATTAACAAACATATTTAATTGTGTATTCTAGATTATTAACTAAACTGATATACAAAGCTGCTAACACCACTAGACCTCAGAGCATTGACGTCACCATGTTAGGATATAAGTGTTGTCGGGTAATGTACCATTATACATGTTATTTTGCCGCTTTCTTTTAGTCTGCTCTTTACTCTTATCGGCAGTAGTTGTGATTGTGTTTTTTAGTAATATTATTATTATTATTATTATTATTATTATTATTATTACTAGAGATTTATTCGTTTTAATCTTAGTAGTAGTACTAGTAGAAATTAATATTTGCAATAGAAGTAGTAATAATAATTATTCTTGGTTATATTTGTATCATAGTCGTAGATATTAACGTTCATGGTAGTAGCAGTAGCAGCAGTAGAAGTTATTATTAATGTTAGTGTCATTATCATTGTTCCAAAACAAGACACACACACACACACACACACAGTTGTCAAATCCTCCAGTTTCCGTCTCCACCTCCTCCGCCGACTCAAGTCCCTCGGAGTTCCTGCACACGAGCTCCTCAGTGTTTACACAACATTCATACTTCCCAAGCTCACCTATGCCTCCCCACCTGGTCTTCCTCCCTAAATGCCACAACGTAAACACCTAGAAAAAGTGCAAAGAGGGCATGCAAGATTATTCTCTCCCTTCCTACTCCATATCAAGAAGCGCTCAACACACTGACCCTTTCGACTCTCACTGACCATCACCACGACCTCATCTGCAAATTTGGTAAGAAGCTTCTACACCATCCCCGACACCGGCTCCTACTACCACCTGAGATCCCTAGTCCGAGAATTGCTGTTCGACACCACAACCGCATCCAGCCCATACGTGCACGAACTGATCTCTATAAGAACAGCCCAGTCCCAACCATTGTAAAAATTATCAATAACTTGTAATAAATCAGTGTATTCACTCCCAGTAAACACTGCTCCTTACACTGTCACTATGTTGAAATGAACTGTAGTTTGAGCTTTTCCCATCTAGTTATTATATGTCTTATTTGTGTCACTTATGTTACTTGTATATTATTTGTAATTCGTAACCCATTCCCCAAATATGTAACTGTATATTTTCAGCCTTCTGACTGCCAAGCTCTTTCAATAAACCGTTAATTATTTTTATTATTATTATTATTATTATTATTACACACACACACACACACACACATGAATCGTTTCGAAAGTAACCTTGGCCAGCACTCTCGGGGAATCAGAGTTTGTGTGTTGCCTCACAGCTAAAAGCTCTCATAAGACCAGACAGGATGGAACATTTGATAAGCCAGTGTGTACGTAGCCGTGATGAGTTACACAGTAGACAACTAGACAAGTGAACGCAGGCTTAGAGAATGAAAGAACAATTAAGTCGCATCTATAACGTGTTATTGTGTGATTTAGAAGATGGTTGTAGGTTAACTATTTCTTAACCTTACATTACCCTAACCCAAGCTAAGAAAAGCTAATTTGATTTTCCTCAACTTATTTAACCCTATTAACCATAAGAAGATATTTAAATTCATAAGAAGTGAATAGTGTAATTCGTTCCCTTATTACCGGTCGAGATATGTGAACAAAAGGCGAAAGTATTTGGTGGATTCCGACAGCGTGATCACTTTTTTAACCCATCATCGTTCTAAATAGTTTGTACATGAAACTTCTTGACTTTACTGATGACCTGCAGCAAGACGAGTTGACATCCATGGCGGCTCATGTTTATATAAGTATATAAGAGCATGAACCTATTTAACATCTAATCATCACTTCCCTCGACTCTACTATAATTGGTATGTATTAAGACACCATGCAAAGAGTGCATTACAATAAATCACTTTCCCAAATTTCACAAACATAAAGCAGACGATCTTGCCAAATCCCAATAGGTCCATTTTTTTAACTGTCGTATAATAACATTCTAATTCTCGAATCTGTCATTTGGAAAAATGTACAAGATATAGAGCGTTGTAATAATGGGGTTAATTTCAGTGAATTTAAAACATAGATACATACTGTTGCTTCGTGTGTAGATACTATAATCGGCCAGTCATTAACCAGCATTAACCAAGTCTTTCTTTCTATAAAAAAAAATATATCCAAGTACATATTAAACACAAAATTATAGTTACCTTACTGAAGCTTTAACTAATGATAATTTAACTGCCATATCCTAGCCTAACAGCTCAGAAATTCCAAGATTAAATTATGATAAAAGTATTATTGCTTTTTATTGTATTGTTACGACCCTCCTTTCACCGCTTATCCAGCTTCAACCACTGCTTACCACAAATCATGTTTCTCAATATTTGCTTATCAAACTGTAATTTGCTAGATATCACAAATGCAAAGAAAATAAATTCAAGTAAATGGCAAAATAATATTAAAATGCTCTTAGTATTTAAGGAAATAACCTAGAAGTTGCTGAAAATAAAGATAAACAATGTCAAATATGAATCACACAAAATCATGAGAACTAAAATGATGGATAATCCAATATAATAAATCAGTAGTGAAAGTATTCTAAAATAAAAATTATGGATAATGGTAAATAAAAATGCTCTAATAAAATTCAAATCAAGCACGTACTAACTAAAAAATAAAATGAGGTATCAAGTTAATGAAAATTATTCAGAATAAAATCACTCATATGAAAAACAAATGAATGTGTATAGAAGATGGAATTTGTTCTAATTTTCTCTCTTTGGTTTTGAATCAAAAATCTATTTTTCAACTCTTCATGAATCGTCAATATAAACTTTGAAAATTACTTCCATTTCAATATATCCATTTTCAACATCACTTTACAGAACTTCTCAAAACAGACCTTCTTCACTTCTTATTATATTACTTAAAATTCTGGTTTTCATTCTCTCCGATACTTTTACATACTTTTTTTTTTCATTACATATTCTGGAAGATCTTATCTCACACACACAAACACTTTGTATATCTTATTTTCTATTGTTCAACTGGTTTCTCGTCTCACAATTGATGATGGTACAAGTAGCAGCAGGCAGAGATACAGAGATAACTTTTACAGATGGCAGGTTTACCACAGACACTTGAATATTAATCACTAACATTCAACTTCCATCTACTATGAGTGAACAAATCGTTTCTGTAGAAGTGGAGTTTCTTGACTGCATTATCCACTAAGTACTAACTGCCTACTGTTACTTGTATTAAACATATCGGTTGTACCTCTTCCCTGGTACTAATTTCGGGGGCATAGCCACACTCTGCAATGGTAATGGCTTATTGAGCAGCCTAGATTCAAAACTCATAACGGGAACGGGAGCTTTTCCAATAGTGGGGGTAGCAGCTAGTCAATTTTCTACACAGGGATTGTCCATCCCACAGGATATAGGATCCTCTCCATCTCTTCTCAACAACACAAGCATCTTCTCCTCTAACTTTGATCAGGACACACAGCATCAAATCTTATCCACAGTGTCCACCATCCCATCCGTACTAACACCTCCGTAAACCGTTATGTTGCACCGTTCCACACTCCATCAGGTTCGGCATGACACATCTACATTGGTAGGTGCCTAGGGGCGGATCCTTAATAGAGCTACCAACGAGACGGGGGTTTCCAGGACAATATGTGACACTTTTCCAGGGCATCAACTTCTCACTTCTCTCCTTCTTCTTGCTTCTAGCAGCTGTCGTTCACAAGTAGTTTGGACATTGCAAACGTTGACTGTAGCCAACGCACTGCTTCAGACCAACACAATTAATGTCAGCCCTTTCCTACTCAATCAATTAAGGCAAAGCCCCTGGATCATAGAGAGGCACTGAGTCAGCTCCGTCGTCCCTAGATATTTACTTCTAACCCGATGACTGTGGTACCAGCAGTACACCAGATGGTGTCGTCGGGCTGGTGGCCTGGCTGGAACAATGATGACAGGATCCCAGCTGGGACGTTTCTGCATCCAGCATACCCAAGTTGACGAAAGGGCATGCTAGCAGTGACACTAAATAATTCTCTTCGTCGTGTTTCCCTGTATGGTGAGGAATGTATCACAGGAATGAGCCTTTCGGGGGTGCTGCTTTCTGACTGCTTACTGACCACCATGGTCGTCTGGTCTCCCTCTAGTGTGTGAGTGACACACACCCACACCCACTAGCAGGATTTTGCTAGACCTGCAAATACGGTATTTACGTCTGGCTTGAAGTGAGATCAGTATGAGACATCGCTGGGTCATTAGGCTGGAGGTGGTGTGTAAGGGCGGAAACGATCTTCCTGCTCGTTACCGATGATAACTTTCTCGTTTGCTGGTGCGACCCCCACTTGGGGGGGTTGGACGGAGGTGAGGAGGTTATCTGCTACCAGTGTCACCAGCAGATTCACCCCAGTCGCCATACCGTCACTATCTAGCTACCCAGCTGTTCGTCAAATTCTGCCTGTGATCTCATCATAGGTCCTGGACTCGTGGGCTGTTTTCCCAGACCTTCACCTGTCGACTGTCAATTCTCTGGACATCAACCACTACCGCTGCTCCTCTCCACCGTCGGTGCCCCGGGTGTTTCGTCTGCTGTATCAAGACATCGGCCGCTGTCGCTCGAGTGAGGTTGAACGGACGCTTCCCCCTGAGAGTGGATCACTGTGTTCTGGAACCTTCCCCAGGGCCACTGTCGTAGGAAATATCTGTTCATTGTTTGATTATGTTGTTTGATTCCTTTAATTGCTGACTCCCATTAATTGTTTGCTTCCCTTTAATTGTTTGCTTCCTTTAATTGTCTGCTTCCCTTAATTATTTGACTCCATTACTGCATTAATTGTTTGACTCCCGTAATTGTTACTTGATGTTCGTTGAGTGGTGTCAGAGTCTTGTGTTATATTTTTTATAGTAAAGAGATGTCATTCTCAAACGGTTGTTTGTTATTCCTCAGAAAACCATGGTCCTTGACATTCCTTTATTAAGATCCTGATTAGTCTGGTAAGGGATTTATATCCCTAAGTCCCAGGCCTTTACATGGTGTACACAGCCTTTAGATTACAGTTACCCATAATCTTCAGGCATCTCAGGTAAATCCCTACTCGATCATATATTGTGAGACTTTGTGACATCCAACAAGGTGGTCTAATTTTTTCTTATCTGAATGTCTAGAAGTTAATATCATTCACTTTAACATTGTTACATCTCTAAATGCCTTCATGATATTATGCAATAGAGTGTCTGTCTCGTCAATCCGAAAGTAACACATGCAGGATAACGAGAGAGAAAGCTATAGGTGGTTGTGTCATGGAACAGGTGTCATTACTTTCAAATACATGCTACGGTGTAATAGCAGCAGACAGGTCACTAAGGAAGGTCTTTACAGAAATCCATTTCTATATGTTAACTACACTAAGTTCTAATAACTAAATACAAACAGTCAAACAAAGGAAGGCAGGGTGAGGGACAGGGTGTTTGTGGAAGGGAAAAGGGATATGTGGGTAGGGAAAGGCTTTTTTTTTATTTATTTTTAATGTAAGGGACTGCAGAACTGGTAAGATCTGTGAGGGGTCCGGCCACGCTGGAGAAGTTACTGCAGAACCGACGGTAGTAGCCGCACATCCCCAGGAAGCGCATGAGTTCCTTCCTCGTCCTTGGAGTGGGGAAGGACAAGATGGCTCTAACGTTTGCGTCCTTTGGTCTCACCATACCATGCCCAACGATATGTCCCAGGTAAGTCACTGAGGCCCGGCCAAAAGCAGATTTAGCCAGGTTTATGGTGAATCCAGTCTCTTGCAGTCGTGCAAACAGTATCTCCAAACGCACCAGATGTTCGTCCCAGCTGTCCGACACCACCACCAGGTCATCCAGGTAGGCGAACGTCCCACCTAAGTCTTGAATTAGGAAGTTGATGGCCCTCTGGAATGTGGCCGGAGCATTAGAAAAGCCAAACGCCATAACCAAATATTGAAAAAGACCAAATGGAGTTATAAATGCAGAGATTATTTTTGCCCTATCCGTGAGTCCCACTTGATAATATCCTTTCAATAAGTCCACCGGACTGATAAATTTGGCACAGCCTATGCTGTCTATTATATCTTCAATCAAAGGTAAAGGGTAGGAGTCTGAGACAGTGACCTGGTTCACTTTACGATAATCGGTACAGAAACGAAAAGTGCCATCGGGTTTTGGAATGAGAAGGCAAGGTGAAGCCCAGGGGGAGGTACTAGGCTCAGCTAAGTTATGTTTTAACAAAAAATCTACCTCCTTTTTCATAATCTCTTTTTTTTGTGGATTTAGTCGATAGGCTGATTGCCTAATGGGTTGTACATCATCCGAGATTAGCTTAATATCATGTTTAAGTATATTGCAAAACCCTGGGAGGTCTGATGTGACTTTAGGAAATGTTGATAATAACTTGGTGAGATCTTTTGCTTGAGATGGATTCAGAACAGAAAAATACTCATCCAAGTTGTTGAGTATGTGACTGTTAGTAGGGTTTTCTTTAGGTAGAGGGAAGTCTAAATTCTCCAATAGGTCCATGTCATCTGTCTCCGGCTCCGGCCCTGACAAAACCGTATGCAATACAGGTTGACTTATAGCCTCTGGGATGTCTTCCTCTGACTGCCTGGAATGGCAAAGTTTCATGAGATTAATGTGAACAAGTTGTGAATCTTTTCTGCGATCAGGAGTATGGACTATATAGTTGAGGAGAGATAGTTTATTAGCATCGACTTGAAAGTTTTGATGGAACCGTTCCAAGCAACCTTGGGACGGTGGGTGGTAAGCCGAAGATGTACAATGGTCCACACTGGGGTCTTTCATCACCTGTTTGAACAACAAAGATGGGAAACGCACACTCTGTGACCGGGTGACAGTACAAGATGGGAAAAGATGAGAATAGTTTCTTTTTAAGGTCAGTGGTGGAGCTGACAGGTAAGGAGAGCGACTGTCTTTGCTAGGAAATTACCAGATCTCCTACCAAGCCACAAAGGCTTACTCAATACGTAAATGCAAATGCCGCATTACAGGCATTCTGTCTTTCCTTGCGGCCATTTTTCCTTGTGCAATCGGGCGATAATTCGAGGTAATTTTAGGCCAAAAGGATAGGAAGAACGGGATGAGATCTGGAAATTCAGAACATTCTAATAGTGTAAAATGCGGTAGATATATCGAATGACGTTAAACAGAGGATAGATTACAAAGCCTGTATTACGAGAAGTTACTTAATAGGAAAGAACGGTGACTCTATGATTGGAAATTCTTCAGGTGAATGAAGAGAAGAGATCCTGATGGGGCCTTCACATTGGTATTTGCTATTGGTTTGGGACTTGGACCAGGAACTACTTTTAGCAATCTGGACACTTTGGGGTGCTTCATACCCCTGGGATCAGAGGACGGGTTTACAGTAAGAACAAGCAAGCTTGGCTGCACGGGGGAGAGAGGGACCTTCGACCTACCACCACTTCCCAAGGTTAATAACAGAGGACCCAACATGCCCAAAGTACCACGCTCCTCTACGCCCAAAGGACTCACCCGAACAAAGCGCAGTCGCATCAGCCAGCCCAGCAGCAATGCCCTAAATCAATCCTCTACGCCCTCTGCTACGCTTCAAGATGAAATGGCACTTGCTTCCACCCTCCAGATCTAACAAAATCTGATGGAGGTCTCAGCTCTAACCACTTCTTTAAAACTTGAAGCTTTCTTGAGCAACTCAATGTGCTATGTGGAAATGGTTTGCTATTTACAAAACTTCTGTCAGTATCCATCTGGTGATAGCACAAGAGGAGGACATTCTTTTTACTATCACAGCGTCATCAGTCTGGTCTAAACAGTTATAAACCTCTACGAGCCTTACCATAACGAGAACCAACACTGACACCACTGGTCCTTTGTCACCATTCTCTGTTATTTTCCTCAAAAGTCCAAATGACCATCCAATGATCCATCAAACCCGGGGAACAAGGTTGCAGCAGGGTGCCAGCCAAGCCTCTCTCACCACCTTGATCTTAAAACCCGATGTTAAGGTGACTTCATCTCTCTTACCTGTAAGTTCTTCAGTCTAACCTCCTATTCCAATCCTGGCCTGTTCCATCATTTCATGTCTCCAACTTGCCCAAATCTCCATCCTCATGCTCCAACTTGTGCTCCAACTCTTACCTGTCTCCAACTTGCCTGTTCCAACTTTCTTCATGCTGCAACTTGGCTCAATTCTGACCTACCCAACCTTCCGAGAGTTCTTTCATTTTGATTTGAACCCAATTTAATCTGCTCCAGTTCCCATGTCTATTCAAGTTGTGTTTCTGTTGAGGGCTGAAACAGACCTGGAAGCAACTCTGAGTGAGGAGGCAGGAGAGGTTGAAGTTCGGACAGGCGTTAATCTGTCAACAGCGGATTCTTTTAAAAACTCATGTTCAGTACTTCAATCACATGATTTTTAACATTTCCTTAGTCAGCTGCTGAAATGGATAATATAATAGCGGCTATTTTCCATCATTCTTCTCCAGACATTAAATACGCATTTAGCTTACCAATGATTTCAACAAAAATCCTGAGATCAAAAACTGAGGAAAAATAATAAGAAAAAAATAGACAAATTAACTAACGGTCCAAAAGATAAGATAAGGATAAACCTTAGAAAAATATCAATACAGTGGATAACCAGAAAGTCCTAAAACCAACCAGGTTATACCTAGGAAATTACACTTATGATTATTGTTCTTCCGAGAAGATCCTTAGACAAGGACAAGAGACGCAGAAAGCGCATTACATTAATATAAAGATCCGATAACAACCCTGACATACTTGAAAGAGGAAGGCATTACGGCAAATATAAAGATCCGTACTAAAAACCCCTTATATACCGAAAGAGCAGTAGGCGATACGCATTAACATAAAAGATCCGGATTAACAACCCTGATAAATGGCAAGGATTCACCCCAACGAGATAATGAGAAGAACAATAATTGAGGCTTTATAATTATGGGTCCCAGATACCGTCCCAAGATATCAACTTCACAGAAACTATAGACTATGAACAGCCCACCTCAAGGAGGGTACGGCATTAAACAGATCCGATTCTTCCCACACCGATAAGACTACTACTAATAACCGCTAATGTAATAACAGGTAAGCCTTTATGACACTTGGAACCTAACATCCCAGTCTGTCACTCTACTGTACGATAATACCAATATATGCAAACACATACAAGGAAAACAAAACCACCGTAGCACCAGAACAGAAGGACTGGGAGGAATAATTAACACTGAGCAACAAGGAGGAAGAATATATACTTAAGGTCGTCCTGCCACACAAACAATTTGTTACGAGTTGGGGAAGAATATAGTCATACTCACCCAGACCAAAATAGAAAACAAACAATAAAAACAGACAATCGACTATAAAAGGTAACAAAGTATGAGCGAAAAAGAAATAAACCTTTAACAAATATTCAGCTTATAAATCACCCTAACCAAAATTTCTAACCCAAACATTAACAGATATACAATAATAAACAAAACAATCTCAACAATGGACTTGTGAAATTAATACAAGAGAACAGCACCAAGGAGGAGCCGAGATGCTGACTAATAAGGCTGAGCATTGCAGAAGACTAGCAGTCACCACGTACGAGGTTTAGAGGATAGATGATCCTGTGGTCACTCCCAGAGCCAAGTGCCTCCTGAATTGAGGAGACGCAACAAACGGAGATAGGAGAAGGAAACCTCAGAGGCAACAAGACGAGCCACACTGTGTCTCGTCCCTAGATGGCTGCCTGCAGACTAGGTAGACAGACAATAGATGAGTACTGTAGTGCTGGGTGAGGTCGTAACACAAACGACACAGACAAAATCTACAGACAAAACCAAGAGACGTACAAAAGCAAAACAACAAAAATGGAATGATATTATAATGGCCGACATGACTAAAGACACAAAAACATCTTGGACCCACAAACAAGATGAGGCACAAAAACAAAAAACAAACCACAAAAGAAGTTGAACCGATAACTATTTTATTCATGGTTTTGTGAGTGACAAGTGTTGGTATATAAAAAGTACCAAGTTTATTAATACAAGGTAATGTTTACACCTAGCGTTAGGTCCACAAGAGAGACTTCGGGTCAATTTATAGTAGTGCACCTGGCCTTTTGATATTGAAATATGTTTTTTCCTGTGGTATTTGATGAGTTTCATCGACTTGATAGCCTGGCTTCTCCCGAAATCACTACAGTTTTTTTAATTCACTCATAACAATTTAATGGAAAAACAGATTTTTTTTTTTCGAAAATCACAAAGCGTGCATTGGCTCAAATCCAGCCAACAAATCCCCAACCAGAATTGATGGGTGGGGAGGTGGCTCTGGCCCTCTCCTCTCTGGTTATTATAGGTTTGTCTATGCACCCACATTCACTTAACTAAAGAAGAACTGTTGAACACAATGTCTCTGCATAAAGCTCTTCCACCTGTTCAGCCATACTGCATTGAAAATTCAAATTCTGCTCCTGACGCACTTCCACGGCATTGTTGTTCATTCGCTACACAAAAAAGCTCAGAGCCGAAATACCAGAGTACCCAAATGCACCCAAAAGTACCCAAAGAGAAAATAAAGGTAAAATTCAACGAATATCTGTTATACATAACATAAAACATGTTGGAATAATATTTTTATGTGTAATTTTGTAAAATAATTTGTAAGATGAAGAACAGCAAAACTTTTCAGTATTATGAACGTTAAATTCAAAGAGTTCAGAACAAGAGACACACAGATCCATTTTAATGCAATTTGCCAGTTTCAATCATCCAACGAAAAGTAAATCATGGCTATAAGCGAATACCCCAAAAGTAATAGAAACATCAGTAATGTCCATTTTGATAGGTCTTCTTTGAAATTTAGTTGCTGCCGTTTATTATTATTTCATTATTTTAATTACATTCTCAAAGAAAACATTATTATCAGGGTTTTGTTGATGGAAAAAACATATATTCATAAGATTTTTACCCATTTAATGGTACTTTTCAAAAGGCCTAAAATTTTCGGGTAATTCGTTGTACTGAAAAGCTCTGCTCAATAATGTTCCTGTCAAGTTATAGCTTTAATAAGAAACCCCACACCACCCCTGCATGGCGCTGTAGATGTTAATAAAAGTTAAAGATGGAGAGAAGAGCTCAAGGAATTGATCTTCCATGAGATGTAAAACAACACATGTGACACTGTGACTGACCAAATCTAATAATATTGAAAATCTCACATTCGGTTATCCTAATTTCTGCGTAAATATTTCATACAACAAAAATGTCGCCCAAAAATTGTTTAAACATTACAAAATTGTTAACAAAGCGAGAGAAAGTACTCCAGTATTACTATAAATTCACCGAGACGTGGCTCTCAAATTTTTGCTGTTATTTGCCAGATGGTTCAATGCAGTGGTTCTAACCTTTTATTATTAAGACCCTAAATTTCCCAATACAGTCGGTTCCTCAGTATATACTGCATATATAGCTTGAATGTTAAGCAAAAAATTGTTTGATTCTTACACAAGTACTTTATTTTAAATTGTCTGAGGGCCCTCATGACCTCTATTTGAGGGACAATTCCTCATGACCCTGATTTGTCAAGACCTGAGGTTGTAACCACTGGCTCATGCATGACTAACCTGAGCAGGTATTTGAAGGTAATGCCTCATTAACCACCCATCACCTATTTTCTCATGAAAAATATATTTTTTCTTTATTTTAAAGCTACTTTTAGATGATTCCTGGATATTGTGGGAAGTTTATTTTTGGAATGCGCTGCCAAAATTCAAGTTTATTCTTCGTTTCGAAGAGATCTAAATAGTAAGAGAAAATAATCTTTATGATGGGTATTAATGAAAAATGACCATTTAAAAACTAACTTAGAGTAATATTTGTCCTTAACCTATTCTTTCCTCTGGTTGTGCTAAAACTGAAAATGATACTCTCTCTCATCTAGTGTTTCTGACTACATTAAGCACAGTATGTTATTTTTGAAATAAACACAACCATACATACGTATATATGAACATTTATTATGCTAATGCTTAGTTTACATATTTACGGTAATGTGAGAACACTGGCACCACCAGAGTGTTTGGTTTTGTTCATTTGTTCCACAGATGTTCTTATCATTATAGTATGTATTTTAAAGAGTGCCACCGGGTGAGGTCTGGTATTTTAAAACAACCAAAGCTACTGGAATATTGGAAAAGGTCTTTATAGTGTAAAATCATCGTTAAATACAATTGAGTGACTCCTCATTGCTGTCATTGGCAATAAGTAGAAGGATATTGAAAAAAAAAGTGGAAATGTCAAACCTAAAAACTAAAAAACCTAACCTAACTGCTAACTAACCTACCTAACCCCTAGTGTGGTGTTACCCATGCAGAGGATACAGAGAATAGAGTGATGCGACTTCAGTGAGGGAAGTGGCTGCCTGCGGCTCCATATCGCGCACCGTATGGCAACCAAGGTTATCGACACTTTGAATTACATCCCTGACACACTTTGTTATATGAAAATCACTGTAATTCCCAAAAATGAAAAACAGCTGCTGCTTCATTGTCCAAAATGCGGAATAACGT
Organism: Homarus americanus; assembly: GCF_018991925.1. Lineage (NCBI taxonomy): Eukaryota > Metazoa > Arthropoda > Malacostraca > Decapoda > Nephropidae > Homarus > Homarus americanus. The sequence goes on along the minus strand of NW_024733137.1, from coordinate 1,783 downwards.
GGCAGCCAGCCAGTACATCTGGTCTCGCACAGACGCCGACTTCAACTGCCGCAAATGCTGATTAGCTCACATGTTGACGCGTCGGGCATCAGCGTTCCGCTAAGCTGATTATAAATGACTATGATGTCAGTATCAACACTCAAAGTTGATTGGGCCAATTATACTTTCCTTTTATTTACTTTATTCAAAATTATAATTTTTGAGGAAATGTTATAGAATAATTTTTTTATTTATTCTCTATTACCCCAACAAGACTCAATATTCAGCCGTTTGCAAGCGCCTTTCAAATATTGGACTGGCACCGTATGGTCAATTATAGTAGTGCACCAGTTTTTTCTTGTAAAGGATATATGTTTTCCTATGGTTTTTGATTATTTTAAATGAATTTGGATATATTTTGCTATGTATATCCAAGTTCCCCACTAGATAATCAACAATGATTATTGTCACTTCTGGTTTATGACTCGTATAAAGCTCTGTATGATCCCATTCTCGTTGCTGACGTTCTGGTAGAGAATCAGGCACCTGGATGACTGAGATTTATGGTGGTATTTTATATTACATGCCAGAGTTAACGCCGCCAAAAAAGCACATCCAAAGCATATGTAGACACAAACTTGTTTACCCAGTAGCGTATAAGTTGTCCAACAAAATAGAATCACGGAAGGCATTTAACATACAGCTAGACCCTGATTTAATACCAAGTTAGGACCCAAACCAGGTCAAGTCCGACATGGTCAAGTCCGATATAAAAAAAAAAATTAAAAATCTACAATGAAATATGGTACACCAAACGTAATAAATAATGAGGGAATGGATACAGTACAGTGTGTTAATAAAACAATGAGGACTGGACATGGAACGAGCACCACCTAAAATGTAGTCAGCTGAATGCACACAGAGCTCCCCATATTCTTTTGGTTTATATGGATACATGGAACCATATTAATTGGAAGAAGAAGAAATGGCTGGTAATAACAATTGCTGCTTTTCAGACAGAAGTTTATGTGCTGTGAAAACTTGCTGGTTGGGAAGGTATTGGTCTATCTTGAGGGAGGAAGAGGCAGCATCAGGGGCGTGAGGAGACAGCACTGGGGACTTTGAAGAAGGTTCAAATTGACGCACAGTTTGTTTTACCTTTTCATTATAAATTTCTCTGTAGTGCAAGCATCTTGATCGTTCTGTCAACTTCGGTATAATGTCTACACTCATCCATGTTATCAAACATTTTATGCTTGTTTTATTAATTGCAGCAAATGCCTCCGCCATCTGTTTCACTCTCGTTCCTTTGGGGTAAGGGTTCTTCTACATCTTGTCTCTTCTTCCTCTGTATTTTTTCATCTAGTTCATAAGATCCTCGTTACTGGTTTTTCATGCAATCTTCAACTAACCGTCCAACATCTCTACTATCAATTTTCAGTCCAACTCGTTTACCTAACTCCTACCATCTTGTTAATACTAATATCCGAAATAATCCTAATTTCTATTAAACTTTGAAACTGTGCAAGCATATCTTTTCAGGATTTTTCTTTCCAGTATTCCATTCAGCAATGTTTTGTAACCTGATCCTCAAGCGCTAAAATTTATTATTCTTAAGGTGCTGTTAAAATGTTGTACTCCTTCCAAAAACCGTTCGAGCGTTTTCACCCTTCAGTAACAGCAACAGCCTGAGCGAAGGTCGTGCGTAACACGGCCAGAAGGCAGCAATAGCACTGATCCATGGTTGGATGATAGGTTAGTGGAAATGTACACTACATCAGGGTGTGGTGGTGTCCCAGAGCAT
>NW_024733136.1:0-9742 GCF_018991925.1 Homarus americanus | reverse complement strand
AATTTGCGTGCCTGCTGCCTTCCTTAGATGTGGTAGCCGTTTCTCAGGCTCCCTCTCCGGAATCGAACCCTGATTCCCCGTTACCTGTTATAGCCATTGTAGGCGCATAACCTACAATCGAAAGCTGATAAGGCAGACACTTGAAAGAAGCGGCGCCGGTGCGGAGACCGTGCGCTCAGCCCGAAGTTATTCAGATTCACCACAGGTGGGTTACGGACCGGGGCCCGACCAGTTTTGAACTAATAAAAGCGCTCTTCCTTTGCGGTCAGAGACCAATTGCATGTATTAGCTCTAGAATTGCCACAGTTATCCAAGTAAGTGGGTTTACAGATCCAATGAAACATAGCTGATTTAATGAGCCATTCGCGGTTTCGCCTTAAATCGGCTTGTACTTACACATGCATGGCTTAATCTTTGAGACAAGCATATGACTACTGGCAGGATCAACCAGGTAGCTGCTGCTGTTGGCGGCGCCTATCACGGCGGCCAAAATAGTGAGATTGAGAGAGAGGCAGAAGACATTGGGCGAGGGACCGCACGTTGGTCTTAGAGAAATAGCAAACCAGATGATCAGATCTAACTGCACCTTCTCTTGCTATCCTCGGCGCCGGCAGCGCCACCGTGTGTGCCAATCTCCTCCCTTATCCGCTCCTCTTTGCCCCAGCTCCAGCGAGGCAGCCGACATTGGGCGAGGGACCGCACGTTGGCGAATCTCCTCCCTTATCCGCTCCTCTTCTCTTCTCTTTGCCCCAGCGAGGCAGAAGACATTGGGCGAGGGACCGCACGTTGGCCTTAGAGAAATAGCAAACCAGATGATCAGATCAAACTGCACCTTCTCTCGCTATCCTCGGCGCCGGCAGCGCCACCGCGTGTGCCAATCTCCTCCCTTATCCTCTCCTCTTCTCTTTGCCCCAGCGAGGCAGCCGACATTGGGCGAGGGACCGCACGTTGGCCTTAGAGAAATAGCAAACCAGATGATCAGATCAAACTGCACCTTCTCTTGCTATCCTCGGCGCCGGCAGCGCCACCGTGTGTGCCAATCTCCTCCCTTATCCGCTCCTCTCCTCTTTACCCAGCTCCAGCGAGGCAGCCGACATTGGGCGAGGGACCGCACGTTGGCCAATCTCCTCCCTTATCCGCTCCTCTTCTCTTCTCTTTGCCCCAGCGAGGCATAAGACATTGGGCGAGGGACCGCACATTGGCCCATCTCCTCCTCTCTCTTTCTCTTACTGTTTGTGGGGACGTGGGCTCATGAGCGCCATCGTCGCCCAATATTGGTTAGGTTGTGTATTTCACGGGTGGGAACCGCCATCATCGTTGTTAGGTGATGGGGTAACCCAACGTGTGCTTTGACGAGTTTTGGCTGCTAAACTCTCTTTTTAGTATACTCGGCTCCCAGACTGCGCCCTGGTCGTGTTGAACCATGAGCGTTGTCTATGCACATTTAGGGTAGCCGCTTGCGCGTGGAATAGTGCAATGAATCTCGGTCAAGAGACGGTTGGGCGCTGCATTGAAGGCCGGCACAGACGCGAAGACGGGGTGATCAGCCAACGCAAGTCCGCTGGGCAGACAGCAAGGCGAAGGGGAGCCCCGTTCCGGGACTGAAAGGCCGCAGCATATGCTGTGACGGAAAACCAGTAGGGTGGCGACGCGTTGAGAGAGAGAGAGACGGCAAATAATGTCCAAACGGAGCAGGAGACCGGCAAGCGTAATTGATAGAGCGCGCAGCCTACTTCGCCATAAGCCCGCCCACTGCCATTCCTCTGATCCAATGAGACCAAAATCTCTCTCTCTCCTTCTGCTCCAGCCATTGCAGGCAGGGAAGCACGGCAATTTTGGTTGTTGTTTTTGAATGCCGCGCTTGATTTCCGCAGAGGTGCTGAAGGGCCCGCTGGGGGCGGAAGATATTTCACACCGAATATGTGTGTGAAGGCACCCTCTCCCCTTAATATAGTGAAATAGTGCAATCCAGCATACAAGGTCGGACGATAGGACATTCACCGTACCGCACCTCGAGAGTGGATGTTGGGTAAGGTTAAAACCGGACTGTTCGCAGACAGCCGAATAACCCGGTTCCGGACTAATTGGTGGATGCAACATCATGATGATGCTGCTGCTGTCGCGGAAACCGCAGTGGCGACGTGAGAGAGTAATAATGTTCAATAGGGAGAGCGACCTGGCTAGTGTAATTGATAGATCTCGAGCCTACTCGCCATTAGCCCGCCCCACTGCCATTCCTCTGACCCAATGAGACTATTCTCTCTCTCGCTCTCCTTCTGCTCCAGCCATTGCAGGGCAGGGAGAGGAAATCGACGGCAATTTTGGTTGTTGTTTTTGAATGCCGCGTTTTGCTTCGCAGAGGCGCCGAAGCGCTCCGCTGGGGGGGGCGGAAGATATTTCACATCGAATATGTGTGTGAAGGCACCCTCTCCCCTTAATATAGTGAAATAGTGCAATCCAGCATACAAGAGCGGACGATAGGACAGTCACCGTACCGCACCTCGAGAGTGGAAGTTGTTTGATCGTTTGTTAGGCAAGGTTAAAACCTGACTGTTCGCGAACAGCCGAATAACCCGGTTCCGGACTTATAATAGACGCAACATCATGATGCTGCTGCTGTCGCGGAAACCGTGGTGGCGACGTGCGCGCCGAGAGAGTAATAATGTTCAATTGGGGAGACAGACCTGGCTAGTGAAATTACAGGACGCCCACTGCCATTCCCTCTCACCCCCATGAGACTATTTTCTCTCTCTCTTCTTCTGTTGCTGCTGCTGCTCCAGCCATTGCAGGGCAGGAAGGAAAAGGACGCAACTTGGTTGTTGTTTTTGAATGCCGCCGCTTTGATTTTCAAGAGAGGCGCCTGGCGCTTCCGCTGGGGAAGTAGTTATTCCACAATCGGCCAGGTGTGTGAAGGCACCCTCTTAATATAGTGAAATAGTGCAATCCAGCATACAAGAGCGGACGATAGGACAGTCACCGTACCGCACCTCGAGAGTGGAAGTTGTTTGATCGTTTGTTAGGCAAGGTTAAAACCTGACTGTTCGCGAACAGCCGAATAACCCGGTTCCGGACTTACAATAGACGCAACATCATGATGCTGCTGCTGTCGCGGAAACCGTGGTGGCGACGTGCGCGCCGAGAGAGTAATAATGTTCAATTGGGAGACAGACCTGGCTAGTGAAATTCATAGATCGCGCTCCACCGCCATTCCTCTGACCCCATGTATATTTTCTCTCTCTTCTTCTGCTGCTGCTGCTCCAGCCATTGCAGGGCAGGAAGGGTGCCGACGGCAACTTTGGTTGTTGTTTTGAATGTCAGCGCTTATTTCGCAGAGGCGCTGGCGCCTCCCGCTGGGGGGCGGAAGATATTCCACACCTAATAGGTGTGTGAAGGCACCTCTCCCCTTAATATAAAGGAAATAGTGCAATCCAGCATACAAGAGCGGACGATAGGACAGTCACCGCATCGCACCTCGAGAGTGGAAGTTGTTTGATCGTTTGTTAGGCAAGAAGAACCCACTGTTCGGCGAACAGCCGGTCAACCCGGTTCCGGACTTACAATAGACGCAACATCATGATGCTGCTGCTGTCGCGGAAACCGTGGTGGCGACGTGTGCGCCGAGAGAGTAATAATGTTCAATTGGGAGACAGACCTGGCTAGTGAAATTCATAGATCGCGCTCCACTGCCATTCCTCTGACCCCATGAGACTATTTTCTCTCTCTCTTTTTCTGCTGCTGCTCCAGCCATTGCAGGGCAGGGAAGGGAAAGCGACGGCAATTTTGGTTGTTGTTTTTGAATGCCGCGCTTTGCTTCGCAGAGGCGCCGAAGCGCTCCGCTGGGGGGCGGAAGATATTTCACACCGAATATGTGTGCGAAGGCACCTTCTCCCCTTAATATAGTGAAATAGTGCAATCGAACATATAAGGGCGGACGTTTTCATCACCGTCTCCCACTCGGTGTGTGTGCAGATTCTCGGATCATTTTGTAAAGTATGCTCGACCCCCGATTGGCTTTGACGGTCTCCCATTCGGGTGTGCAAGTTTCTGTAGTATGCTATCAAATCGACCCCCGATTGACTTTGACGGTCTCCCATTCGGGTGTGCAAGTTTCTGTAGTATGCTATCAAATCGACCCCCGATTGACTTTGACGGTCTCCCATTCGGGTGTGCAAGTTTCTGTAGTATGCTATTAAATCGACCCCCGATTGACTTTGAAGGTCTCCCATTCGGGTGTGCAAGTTTCTGTAGTATGCTATTAAATCGACCCCCGATTGACTTTCACTGTCTCCCATTCGGGTGTGCAAGTTTCTGTAGTATGCTATTAAATCGACCCCCGATTGACTTTCACTGTCTCCCATTCGGGTGTGCAAGTTTCTGTAGTATGCTATCAAATCGACCCCCGATTGACTTTGACGGTCTCCCATTCGGGTGTGCAAGTTTCTGTAGTATGCTATCAAATCGACCCCCGATTGACTTTGACGGTCTCCCATTCGGGTGTGCAAGTTTCTGTAGTATGCTATTAAATCGACCCCCGATTGACTTTGACTGTCTCCCATTCGGGTGTGCAAGTTCTCTGTAGTATGCTATCAAATCGACCCCCGATTGACTTTGACGGTCTCCCATTCGGGTGTGCAAGTTCTCTGTAGTATGCTATCAAATCGACCCCCGATTCACTTTGACGGTCTCCCATGCGGGTGTGGAACTTCTCTGGTATGTTGTATAATATGACCGAGGTGCCCCTACCCCTTACTATAGTGAAATAGTGCCATCCAGTGTACAAGGGCGGACGCTTTCATCACCGTCTCCCACTCGGTGTGTGCACATTCTCGGATCATTTTGTATAGTATGCTATTAAATCGACCCTCGATTGACTCTGACGGTCTCCCATTCGGGTGTGCAAGTTTCTCGTAGTATGCTATTAAATCGACCCCCGATTGACTTTGACGGTCTCCCATTCGGGTGTGCAAGTTTCTGTAGTATGCTATTAAATCGACCCCCGATTGACTTTGACTGTCTCCCATTCGGGTGTGCAAGTTTCTGTAGTATGCTATTAAATCGACCCCCGATTAACTTTGACTGTCTCCCATTCGGGTGTGCAAGTTTCTGTAGTATGCTATCAAATCGACCCCCGATTGACTTTGACGGTCTCCCATTCGGGTGTGCAAGTTTCTGTAGTATGCTATTAAATCGTCCCCCGATTGACTTTGACGGTCTCCCATTCGGTGTGCAAGTTTCTGTAGTATGCTATTAAATCGACCCCCGATTGACTTTGGATTTGCCCTACCGGTGTGCAAGTTTCAGTATGCTATTAAATCGACCCCCTGATTGACTTGACGTCTCCAATTCGGGTGTGCAAGTTTCTGTAGTATGCTATTAAATCGACCCCTGATTGACTTTGACTGTCTCCCATTCGGGTGTGCAAGTTTCTGTAGTATGCTATCAAATCGACCCCCGATTGACTTTGACTGTCTCCCATTCGGGTCTGCAAGTTTCTGTAGTATGCTATCAAATCGACCCCCGATTGACTTTGACTGTCTCCCATTCGGGTGTGCAAGTTTTTGTAGTATGCTATCAAATCGACCCCCGATTGACTTTGACGGTCTCCCATTCGGGTGTGCAAGTTTCTGTAGTATGCTATTAAATCGACCCCCGATTGATTCTGACTGCTCCTATCTGGGTGCAAGTTTCGTAGTATGTTATCAACCGACCCCGATTGATTCTTGACGGTTCCCCATTCGGTGTGCAAGTTTCTGTAGTATGTTATTAAATCGACCTCCGATTGACTTTTGACGTGTTTCCCATTCGGTGTGCAAGTTTCTGTAGTATGCTATTAAATCGACCCCCGATTGATTCTTTTGACTGTCTCCTCATCTGGGTGTGCAAGTTTCTAGTATATTATCAAATCGACCCCGATTGACTTTGACGGTCTCCCATTCGGGTGTGCAAGTTTCTGTAGTATGCTATTAAATCGACCCCGATTGACTTCTGACGGCTCTATTCGGGTGTGCAAGTTTCTGTAGTATGCTGATAAATCGACCCCCGATTGACTTTGACTGTCTCCTATTCGGGTGTGTGCAAGTTTCTGTAGTATGTTATCAAAATCGACCCCGATTGATTCTTTTACTATCTTCCCATTCGGTGCAAGTTTCTGTAGTATGCTATTAAATCGACCTCGATTGACTTTGACGGTTCCCATTCGGGTGTGCAAGTTTTGTAGTATAGTTATTAAATCGACCCCATTGATTCTTGATTGTCTCCCCATTCGGGTGTGTACTTTGTAGTATGCTATTAAATCGACTCCTCGATTGACTTTCACTGTCTCCATTCGGTGTAAGTTTTGTAGTATGTTATCAACCGACCCCTGATTGACTTTTGACGGTCTCCCCATTCGGGTGTGCAAGTTTCTGTGGTATGTTATTAACCGGACCCCGATTGACTTTTGACGGTCTCCTATCTGCGTGCAAGTTTCTGTGGTATGCTATCAAATCGATCCCCGATTGACTTTGCCGGTCTCCCATTCGGGTGTGCAAGTTTCTGTAGTATGCTATCAAATCGACCCCCGATTGACTTTGACGGTGTCCCATTCGGGTGTGCAAGTTTCTGTAGTATGCTATTAAATCGACCCCCGATTGACTTTGACGGTCTCCCATTCGGGTGTGCAAGTTTCTGTGGTATGCTATCAAATCGATCCCCGATTGACTTGACGGTCTCCCATTCGGGTGTGCAAGCTCTGTAGTATGCTATTAAATCGACCCCTGATTGACTCTTTTGACGGTCTCCCATTCGGGTGTGCAAGTTTCTGTAGTATGCTATTAAATCGACCCCGATTGACTTTGACGGTCTTCCCCTATCTGCGTGCAAGTTTCTCAGAGCAAGCATAACCGACCCCCGATTGACTTTTGACTTGCTCCCCCATTCGGAAAAAGCTTCGTAGTATGCTGGTCAAATCGACCCCGATTGACTTTGACGGTCTCCTATTCGGTGTGTAAGTTTCGTAGTATAAGCATCAACGACCCCGATTGACTTTGTGGACGGTCTCCCATTCGCGTGCGTTTCTGTAGTATGCTATTAAATCGACCCCGATTGACTTTGACGGTCTCCCATTCGGGTGTGCAAGTTCTCTTGGTGCATTTGAAGTATGAGTTGAGTTTAATGAAGTTGATTTCGTCATAGGCACGGTGCTGTGCTGTGCTGTGCCATCGACAACACCAATAAGGAAGGGGCATCTATTTTTACTTAGGCTAGCATACCTAAGTTAAAGCAAACTCCCCTTGCCAATACAAGAAGGAAGAGGATTTCTTATAGTCTAATAAACAATTCATCATGACCAAATACAGTATCTAACACAGGGGGTCCGGGGGGGCAGCCCCCGGTTAGCAACTAACCATTTGATTGCATTATCTCTGAGAATAGTTAGCAATTATCCATTTGATTGCATTATCCCAGGTTAAGGGGGGTTGTGTGTGTTTCCATATCACCAGATTTATTAAAAAACTCTACGTCAGGCTAAACAGTTTAGGCTAGATAGTACGATACGATACGAAGTCATTAGTTAAGAGGTGAAAGAAGATTATTAGGAATTGAAGAAAAGGTGGTGAAACTGAAATACAGTAGGAGTAGAAAGAATCTGGGCTCAACCAGATCGCTTCATCTTTCTTATTGGTGTTTTGTCTTTGTTCTGCTCCCTTGGGTCGTCAGACCTTTGTATTAATATTGGTTTATTTATATAATGCTGCTTATTATTATTATTTTGGTTATTGTTGGAGTTAGTGAGCCCGCCCAGGTCCTTGTGTAACTGGGAGGGTAGTCACATTTTTTTTTTTGGTGTTAGTTAAGTGTTAGTTGTGTTAGTCTAAAGGTACACTGTATGCCAGGTTCTTAGTGGAGCTGGTTGGTCACTCTCATCTTTATTCCTCTAGTAATGTTTTATGTAGAAATGTGTATATTGAGGCAGGAGGTGGTTCAATTACTTTCTTCCGTCTATATTATTTATCCAGTTTTGATATGTTTCTGTGTTAAGTTCAGTCACTTTTTCCAAATATTTACAGCTTTGTTGTGTATATCTACATTGATTGCTAAGAGGTTTGCTCTCTTGTGTAGCTGTTCATTATTGATGTGGTCTGTATATTTTATGTTATATATAAATCTGAGGGCTATATTTTGTACTGTTTGTAACCTTTTAATGCTCGTTTTACTAAGGGTGTTCAATGGGATGGGTGGGTAGTCCATAATTGATTTGACAAGGGCAACATAAATCTTTCTTTTGTTATTAATGCTAAGGTTCTTAAAGCGTTTTATTTTTGATAATCTTATTCTTGCCTGTCGTTCTTTATCTTTTAAGTATGTTATATATCCCCTTTTTGTTAGTTTTAATCCGCCATCCTACCTTCAGTGTCGTATGGGTATAGTCTCTGGTCGACTATTACTGACTTGTTTTTAATCTTTGGCTATTGGTATTATCTTGAATTTGTTCTTATTTGTCCTGATTTTCCATTTTTTCTCAAAATCATTTATGCTTTTTATCGCTCTACCGTAGAGTGCCATAAATTGAGTTGGATTTTCCTGGGTATGATACTATTTGAGTAATATCATCAGCAAACATTACATATTCACTAAAGGGGGTAGGTTGAGGGGTGTCTGAAGTATAAATTGTATATAGTGTTGGAGAAAGGCATCCTCCTTGAGGTACTCCACTCTCAAGATTAAACATAGTTCCTAAAAAGTTTCCAATTTGAATTTGTGCTCTCCTATCATCTAAATAGTTACACAATATTCTTAGCATGTATTCGTTAAGTCCCAGTTTTAATATTTTATATTTCAAGCCTAAATGCCCAACTTTATCAAAAGCCTTAGAAACATCCCTTAAAATTATATTGATCTGGTTACTCTTGCTTTTTTCTATTGCAATTATTTCTGTTATTATAGCTATTGCAGTTAGGGTATTTCTAATAAACCCAGTGTTGTCTGTTGTTGGGGTTTTCCCATGTTGTGTTAAAAAGGCTATAAGTTCGAATTTATTATTTTTTCCATTAGTTTCCTCGGTAATTTCTAATAAAGATATTGGCCAGAAGTTTAATATTTCCATGTCCTTAATTTCTCTTTAGGAATAAATATCATTTTAGCATATTTTAGTTTGTCTGGAAAGTAACTAGTTATTAAGCATGCGTTATAAATGTTTAATAGTGTATTTAAAATGTTTTCAGGTAGATTCATGATCATATTTCGTGTAATACCTGTGAGCCCAGGGGCTTTTTCCTTAAATTTCCTCAGACAGTGCATCATTTCTCCCATGGTTATTATTTGATTATTAGGTAATAAGTTATAGTCTATATATTGCCTTGGGGTGATTCTATGTATTCGTGTTCACTATCAAAATCTTCATTTTCCTCATCTGATATTTTAAAAACTTTTACCCATTCCCTTTTGAATGCTGACTCTTGTTCATTTTCCTCGTGCAATTTTGTTCCATTTTGGTCTTTAATGTATGGTGTTTTTTGCTTGTTGTGCCCCCTCATCTTGTTTATGTAAGTCCAAAATGTTTTTGTGTCTTTAGTCATGTCAGCCGCCATTATAATATCATTCCATTTTTTATTGTTTGCTTCCCTCATATGCGTCTTTATTTTATCTGTAGTGCTATCTTGCATGTATATAGTGTTACGAACCCTCCACCAGCACTACGAAGCACATCTATTGTCCTGATTCTACCTACCCAGCACCATTAATGAGCAACGCCATCTAGGAC
>NW_024733135.1:0-16285 GCF_018991925.1 Homarus americanus | reverse complement strand
GTTATACTCGATCAGGGGACTTTGTTATACTCGATCAGGGGACTTTGTTATACTTGATTAGGGGACTTTGTTATTCTCGATCAGGGGACTTTGTTTTACTTGATCAGAGGACTTTGTTATACTCGACCAGGGGCCTTTGTTATGCTCGATTAGAAAACTTTGTTATACTCGACCAGGGGACTTTAATATACTCCACCAGGGACTTGTTATACTCGATCAGGGGATATGTTATACTCGATCAGGGGACTTTGTTATTCTCGGTTCAGGGGACTTTGTTATACTCGATCTGGGGACTTTGTTATACTCGATCAGGAAACTTTGTTATACTCATCCAGGGGGTTTTGTTATACTCGATCAGGGGACTTTGTTATACTCGATAAGGGGACTTTGTCTTACTCGATCAAGGCCCTTTGCTATACTCGACCAGGGGACTTTGTTATAATCGATCAGGGGTCTTTGGTATGCTCGATCTAGGGACTTTGTTATTCTGGGTAAGGGGACTTTTTTATACTCGATCAGGGGACTTTGTTATACTGGACCAGGGGACTTTGTTATACTCGATCAGGAGACTATGTTATACTCGATAAGGGGACTTTGTTATACTCGTCTAGGGGGCTTTTTTATACTCGATCAGGGGACTTTGTTATACTCGACCAGAGAACTTTTTTATTCCTGAACAATGAACTTTGTTATACTCGATGAGGGGCCTTTGTTATACTCGATTAGGGGACTTTGTTATACTCGATGAGGAGGCTTTGTTATACTCGATCAGGGGACTTTTTTATACTCGATCAGGGGACTTTGTTACACTGGTCCAGAGGACATTTTCATACTCGATTAGGGGACTTTGTTATACTCGATTAGGGGACTTTTGTTACACTCGATCAGGGGACTTTGTGATCCTCGACCAGGGGCCTTTATTATACTCGATTAGGCGACTTTGTTATACTCGATATGGGGACTTTGTTAAACTCGATAAGGGGAATTTGTTATACTCGATAAGGGGACTTTGTTAGACACGAACAGGGGACTTTGTTATACTCGACCAGGGGACTTTGTTATACTCGATTAGGCGGCTTTGTTATACTCGATTAGAGGCCTTTTTTGACGCGATTAGGGGACTTTGTTATACTCGAGCAGGGGGCTTTGTTATACTCGATCAGGGGACTTTCTTATACTCGATGAGGGGCCTTTGTTATAGTCGATGAGGGGCCTTTGTTATACTAGATGAGGGGACTTTGTTATACTCGATTAGAGGCCTTTTTTTGACTCGATTAGGGGACTTTGTTATACTCGAGCAGGGGCCTTTTTTATACTCGATCAGGGGACTTTGTTATACTCGATCAGGAGGCTTTGTTGTATTCGTCAGGAGACTTTACTATACTCGACCAGGGGACATTGTTATACTCGACCAGGGGGCTTTGTTATACTCGATTAGGGGACTTTGTAATAATCGATCAGGAGGCTTTGTTTTATTCGATCAGGGGACTTTGCTATACTTGACTAGGGGACTTTGTTATACTCGAACAGGGGCTTTGTTATACTCGACCAGAGAACTTTTTTATACTTGACCAATGAACTTTGTTATACTCGATGAGGGGCCTTTGTTATACTCGATTAGGGGACTTTGTTATACTCGATCAGGAGGCTTTGTTATACTCGATCAGGGGACTTTGTTATTCTCGATCAGCGGACTTTGTTATACTGGACCAGGGGACTTTGTTATACTCGATCAGGGGACTTTGTTATACTCGATCAGGGGACTTTGTTATACTCGATAAGGGCAATATGTTATACTCGATAAGGGGATTTAATGTTAGACTCGAACAGGGGACTTTGTTATAATCGATCAGGGGACTTTGTTATGCTCGATATGGGGACTTTGTTATACTGGACCAGAGGATTTTTTATACTCGATCAAGGGACTTTGTTATACTCGATCACTGGAGTTTTGTTATACTCGATCAGGGGACTTTTTTATACTCGACCAGAGGCCTTTGTTATACTCGATCAGGGGACTTTGTTATACTCGATAAGGGGACTTTGTTATACTCGATAAGGGCAATATGTTATACTCGATAAGGGGATTTAATGTTAGACTCGAACAGGGGACTTTGTTATACTCGACCAGGGGACTGTGTTATACTCGATCAGGGGACTTTGTTATACTTGATTAGGGGACTTTGTTATACTCGACCAGACGCCTTTGTTATACTCGAACAGGGGACTTTGCTATACTCAACCAGGGGACTTTGTTATACTCGATTAGGGGACTTTGTTATACTTGATTAGGGGACTTTGTTATACTCGATCAGGGGACTTTGTTATACTTGATCAGAGGACTTTGTTATACTCGACCAGACGCCTTTGTTATACTCGATCAGGGACTTTGTTATACTCGATAAGGGGACTTTGCTATACTCGATATGGGGAATATGTTATTCTCGATAAGGGGATTTAATGTTAGACTCGAACTGGGGACTTTGTTATACTCGACCAGGGGACTTTGTTATATTCGATCAGGGGATATGTTATACTCGATCAGAGAACTATGTTATACTCGATCAGGGGACTTTGTTATACTTGATTAGGGGACTTTGTTATACTCGATCAAGGGACTCTGTTGTACTTGATCAGAGGACTTTGTTATACTCGACCAGGGGCCTTTGTTATGCTCGATTAGAAAACTTTGTTATACTCGACCAGGGGACTTTGTTATACTCGATCAGGGAACTTTTTTATACTTGATCAGGGGACTTTGTCATACTCGATCAGTGGACTTTCCTATATTTGACCGATGGACTTTGCAATACTCGATGAGGGGTCGTTGTTATACTCTATCAAGGGACTTTGTTATACTCGACCAGGGAACTTTGTTATACTCGATCAAGGGATATGTTATACCCGATCAGGGGACTTTGTTATACTCGATCAGGGGACTTTGTTATACTTGATTAGGGGACTTTGTTATACTCGATCAGGGGACTTTGTTATATTGATCAGAGGAATTTGTTATACTCGACCAGGGGACTTTGTTATACTCCACCAGGAACTTGTTATACTCGATCAGGGGATATGTTATACTCTATCAGGGGACTTTGTTATACTCAGTTCAGGGGACTTTGTTATACTCGTCCAGGGGGCTTTGTTATACCAGCATCAGAGGACTTTGTTATACTCGATGAGGGGAGTTTGTCTTACTCGATCAGGGCCCTTTGTTATACTCGACCATGGGACTTTGTTATAATTGATTAGGGGACTTTGTTATGCTCGTTCTGGGGACTTTGTTAAACTGGGCCAGGAGACGTTGTTATACTCGATCAGGGGATATGTTATACTCGTTCAGGGGACTTTGTTATACTGGAGCAGGGGACTTTGTTATACTCGATCAGGGGACTTTGTTATACTCGATCAGGGAACTTTATACCTGTCCAGGGGCTTTGTTATACTCGATCATCAGGGACTTTATACTTTGATCAGGGACTTTGTCCATCTGATCAGGCCTTGATACTCAATTTGGGGACTCTGTTATAATCGATCAAGGACTTTGTTACGCCTGATCTGGGACTTTTAAGTACTGGCCAGGAGGACTTTGTAATACTCGACTAGATGTTATACCTGGATCAAGGGACTTTGTTATACTGGACCAGGGACTTTGCTTATACCTCGATCATGGGACCTTGTTATACTCGACCAGGGCATTGTTATACTGATCAAGGGACTTGCTTATACCTCGACCAGGATCTTTACTTGACCAATGGACTTTGTTATACTCGATGAGGGGACTTTGTTATACTCGACCAAGGGATTTTGTTATACTCGATCAGGGGACTTCTTTATACTCGACCAGAGGACTTTGTGATACTCAATCAGGAGATATGTTATACTCGATCAGGGGACTTTGTTATACTCAACCAGGGGACTTTGTTATACTCGATCAGGGGACTTTGTTATATGGGATCAGGAGACTTTGTTATACTCGATTAGGGGCCTTTGTTATACTCGATGAGGGGACTTTATTATACTCGACCAGGGGACTTTGCTATAGTCGACCAGGGGACTTTGTTATACTCGATTAGGGGACTTTGTTATACTCGACCAGGGGACTTTTTTGTACTTGATCAGGGGAATTTGTCTTACTCGATCAGGGGACTTTGTTATACTCGACCGGAAGGCTTTTTTATACTCGATTAGGGGCTTTGTTACAATGGACCAGTGGACATTTTTATACTCGATTAGGGGACTTTGTTATACTCGATTAGGGGACTTTTGTTACACTCGATCAGGGGACTTTGTTATACTCGAACAGGGGCCTTTGTTATACTCGATTTGGGACTTTTTTATACTCGAGCAGGGGGCTTTGTTATACTCGATTAGGGGACTTTGTTATACTCGAACAGGAGGCTTTGTCTTATTCGATCAGGGGACTTTGCTATACTCGACCAGGGGACTTTGTTATACTCGAACAGGGGAATTTGTTATAGTCGACCAGGGAACATTTTTATACTTGACCAATGAACTTTGTTATACTCGATGAGGGGTCTTTGTTATACTCGATTTGGGGACTTTGTTATACTCGATGAGGACGCTTTGTTTTTCTCGATCAGGGGACTTTGCTATACTCGACCAGGGGACTTTGTTATACTGGGCCAGGGGACTTTTTTATACTCAATCAGTGGACTTTGTTATACTCGATCATGGGACTTTGTTATACTCGTCTAGGGGGCTTTTTTATACTCGATCAGGGGACTTTGTTATACTCGATCAGAGGACTTTGTCTTACTCGATCAGGGCCCTTTGCTATACTCGACCAGGGGACTTTGTTATAATCGTACAGGGTACTTTGTTATGCTCGATATGGGGACTTTGTTATACCGGGCCAGGGGACTTTTTTATACTCGATCAGGGACTTTGTTATACTCGATCAGGGCCTTTGTTATTCACGATCAGGGGACTTTGTTATACTCGACCAGGGGGCTTTGTTATACTCGATCAGGGGACTTTGTTATACTCGACCAGGGGCCTTTGTTATACTCGATCACCGGATTTTGTTAGACTCGAACAGGGGACTTTGTTTTATTCGACTAGGGTACTTTGATATCCTCGATTCGGCGGGTTTGTTATACTCGATCAGGGAACTTTGTTATAATCAATGAGGGGCCTTTGTTATACTCGATCAGGGGCCTTTGTTATACTAGATCAAGGGACTTTGTTATACTCGATCAGGGGACTTTCTTATACTCGAGCAGGGGGCTGTGTTATACTCGATCAGGGGACTTTCTTATACTCGAGCAGGGGGCTGTGTTATACTCGATCAGGGGACTTTGTTTTACTCGATGTGGAGGCTTTGTTATACTCGATGAGGGGACTTTGCTATACTCGACCAGGGGACTTTGTTATACTCTATCAGGGGACTTTGTTATACTCGACCAGAGGAATTTTTTATACTTGACCAATGGACTTTGTTATACTCGATGAGGGGCCTTTGTTATACTCGATCTGGGGACTTAGCTATACTCGATGAGGGGACTTTGTTATACTCCATCAGGGGACTTTTTTATACTCGACCAGAGGACTTTGTTATACTCGATCAGGGGACTTTGTTATATCTCGACCAGTGGACTTTTTTATACTTGACCAATGGACTTTGTTATACTCAATGAGGGGCCTTTGTTATACTCGACCAGGGGACTTTGTTATACTCGACCAGGGGACATTGTTATATGTGATCAGGGGACTTTTTTATACTCGATCAGGGAATTTGTTATTCTCAACCAGAACACTTTGTTATACTCGATCAGGGGATATGCTATACTCGATCAGGGGACTTGGTTATACTGGACCAGAGGACTTTGTTATACTCGTCCAGGGGCCTTTGTTATATTACGATCAGGGGACTTTGTTATTCTCGACCAGGGGACTTTGTTATACTCGACCAGAGGCCTTTGTTATACTCGGTCTGGGTGACTTTGTTATAATCGATCAAGGGACTTTGTTATGCTCGATCTGGGGAATTTGTTATACTGGGCCTGGAGACTTTGTTATACTCGATCAGGGGATATGTTATACTCGATCAGGGGATTTTTTTATACTTGACCAGAGGACTTTGTTATACTCGATGAGGGGGCTTTGTTATACTCGACCAGGGGACTTTGTTATACTCGATCAGGGGCCTTTGTTATACTCGATCAGGGGACTTTGTTATACTCGATAAGGGGACTTTGTTATACTCGATTAGGGGACTTTGTCAGACTCGATCAGGGCCCTTTCCTATACTCGACCAGGGGACTTTGATATGCTCGATCTGGGGAATTTGTTATACTGGGCCTGGAGACTTTGTTATACTCGATCAGGGAATATGTTATTCTCGATCAGTGGACTTTGATATACTCGATTTGGGGCCTTTGTTATACTCGATGAGAAGGCTTTGTTATACTCGACCAGGGGACTTTGTTATACTCGATCAGGGAACTTTGTTATACTCAACCAGGGACTTTTTTAGAATTAATCAGGGGACTTTGTCATACTCGATCAGGGAATTTTGTTATACTCGATCAGGGGATATGTTATACTCGAACAGGGGACTTTGTTATACTCAACCAGAGGAATTTGTTATACTCGATCAGGGGACTTTGTTATACTTAATCATGGGTCTTTGTTATACTCGATGAGGGGCTTTGGTTATCCTCGATCAGGGGACTTTGTTATACTCGATAAGGGGACTTTGTTATACTCGATAAGAGGAATTTGTTATACTCGATCAGGGGACTTTGTCTTACTCGATCAGGGCCCTTTGCTATACTCGACCAAGGGACTTTGATATAATCGATCAGGGAATTTTGTTATACTCGATATGGGGACTTTGTTATGCTCGATCAGGGAACTTTGTTATACTCAACCAGGGGACTTTTTAAAAATTAATCAGGGGACTTTGTCATACTCGAAACAGGGGAATTTTGTTACACGCGTTCAGGGGATATGTTATACTCGATCAGGGGACTTTGTTATACTCAACCAGAGAACTTTGTTATACTCGATCTGGGGACTTTGTTATACTGAGCCAGGAGACGTTGTTATACTCGATCAGGGGATATGTTATACTCGATCAGGGGTCTTTGTTTTACTGGACGAGGGGACTTTGTTATACTCGATCAGGGAACTTTGTTATACTCGATCAGGGGACTTTGTTATACTCGTCCAGGGGGCTTTGTTATATTACGATCAGGGGACTTTGTTATTCTCGATCAGGGGACTTTGTTATACTCTACCAGAGGCCTTTGTTATACTCGGTCTGGGTGACTTTGTTATAATCGATCAAGGGACTTTGTTATGCTCGATCTGGGGAATTTGTTATACTGGGCCTGGAGACATTCTTATACTCGATCAGGGGACTTTTTTATACTTGACCAGAGGACTTTGTTATACTCGATGAGGGGGCTTTGTTATACTCGACCAGGGGACTTTGTTATACTCGATCAGAGGCCTTTGTTATACTCGATCAGGGGACTTTGTTATACTCGATAAGGGGACTTTGTTATACTCGATCAGGGGACTTTGTCATACTCGATCAGGGCCCTTTGCTATACTCGACCAGGGGACTTTGATATGCTCGATCTGGGGAATTTGTTATACTGGGCCTGGAGACTTTGTTATACTCGATCAGGGGATATGTTATTCTCGATCAGTGGACTTTGATATACTCGATTTGGGGCCTTTGTTATACTCGATGAGGGGGCTTTGTTATACTCGACCAGGGGACTTTGTTATACTCGATCAGGGAAATTTGTTATACTCAACCAGGGGACTTTTTTAAAATTAATCAGGGGACTTTGTCATACTCGATCAGGGGAATTTTGTTATACTCGATCAGGGGATATGTTATACTCGATCAGGGGACTTTGTTATACTCAACCAGAGGAATTTGTTATACTCGATCAGGGGACTTTGTTATACTTAATCATGGGTCTTTGTTATACTCGATGAGGGGCTTTGGTTATCCTCGATCAGGGGACTTTGTTATACTCGATAAGGGGACTTTGTTATACTCGATAAGAGGAATTAGTTATACTCGATCAGGGGACTTTGTCTTACTCGATCAGGGCCCTTTGCTATACTCGACCAGGGGACTTTGATATAATCGATCAGGGGAATTTGTTATACTCGATATGGGGACTTTGTTATGCTCGATCAGGGAACTTTGTTATACTCAACCAGGGGACTTTTTTAAATTAATTAGGGGACTTTGTCATACTCGAACCAGGGGAATTTTGTTATACGCGATCAGGGGATATGTTATACTCGATCAGGGGACTTTGTTATACTCAACCAGAGGACTTTGTTATACTCGATCTGGGGACTTTGTTATACTGAGCCAGGAGACGTTGTTATACTCGATCAGGGGATATGTTATACTCGATCAGGGGTCTTTGTTTTACTAGACGAGGGGACTTTGTTATACTCGATCAGGGAACTTTGTTATACTCGATCAGGGGACTTTGTTATACTCGACCAGGGGACTTTGTTATACTCGACCAGAGGCCTTTGTTATACTCTGTCAGGGGACGTTTTTATACTCGTCCTGGGGGCTTTGTTATACTCGCTCAGGGGACTTTATTATACTCTATCAGGGGACTTTTTCTTACTCGATGAGGACCCTTTGCTATACTCGACCAGGGGACTTTGTTTTAATCGATGAGGGGACTTTGTTATACTCGATCAGGGGACTTTGTTATACTGGGCCAGAGGACTTTTTTATACTCGGTCACGGGACTTTGTTATATGAGTATCAAGGGACTTTGTTATTCTCGACCAGGGGACTTTGTTATACTCGACCAGAGGTCTTTGTTATCCTCGGTCCGGGACTATGTTATAATCGATCAGGGGACTTTGTTATGCTCGATCTGGGGCTTTGTTATACTGGGCCAGGAGACTTTTTTATACTCGATGAGGGGATATGTTATACTCGATCAGGGGACTTTGTTATACTCGATTAGGGACTTTGTTATACTCGATCAGGGGACTGTGTTATACTCGTCCAGGGGGGCTTTGTTATACTCGATCAGGGGAATTTGTTATACTCGATCACGGGATTTTTGTTATACTCGATCAGGGGACTTTGTTATACTCGTCCAGGGGTCTTTGTTATACTCGACCAGGGGACTTTGTTATAATCGATCAGGGGACTTTGTTTAGCTCGATATGGGGACTTTGTTATACTGGGCCAGGGGACATTTTTATACTCGATCAGCGGACTTTGTTATACTCGATAAGGGGACTTTCTTGTACTCGATAAGGGGAATTTGTTCTACTCGATAAGGGGACTTTGTTAGACTCGAACAGGGGACTTTGTTATACTCGACCAGGGGACTTTGTTAGACTCGATGAGGCGCCTTTGTTATACTAGATGAGGGGACTTTGTTATACTCGATTAGGGGCCTTTTTTAGACTCGATCAGGGGCCTTTGTTATACTCGATCAAGGGACCTTGTTATACTCGAGCAGGGGGCTTCGTTATACTCGATCAGGGGACTTTGTTATACTCGATGAGGAGGCTTTGTTATACTCGATTAGGGGACTTTGTTATACTCAACCAGAGAACTTTGTTATACTCGATTAAGTGCCTTTGTTATACTCGATCAAGGAACTTTGTTTTACTCAACCAGGGGACTTTTTTAATATTAATCAGGGGACTTTGTCATACTCGATCAGGGGAATTTTGTTATACTCGATCAAGGGATATGTTATACTCGATCAAAGACTTTGTTATACTCAACCAGAGGACTTTGTTATACTCGATCAGGGGACTTTGTTATACTCGATGAGGGCTTTTGTTATCCTCGATCAGGGGACTTTGTTATACTCGACCAGCGGACTTTGTTATACTCGATCAGGGGACTTTGTTATACTCGACCAGCGGACTTTGTTATACTCGATCAGGGGAATTTTGTTATACTCGATCAAAGGACTTTGCTATACTTGATTAGGGGCCTTTGTTATACTCGATAAGAAAACTTTGTTATACTCGACAAAGGGACTTTGTTATACTCGATCAAGGGACTTTTGTTATACTCGATCAGGGGACTTTGTTATACTCGTCCAGGGGCCTTTGATATACTCGATCAGGGGACTTTGTTATACTCGATATGAGGACTTTGTTATACTCGATAAGGGGAATTTATTAGACTCGATAAGGGGACTTTGTTAAACTCGAACAGGGGACTTTGTTATACTCGACCAGGGGACTTTGTTATACTCGATTATGCGGCTTTGATATAGTAGATTAGGGGACTTTGTTATACTCGATGAGGGGCCTTTTTTATACTCGATCAGGGGCCTTTGTTATACTATATCAGGGGACTTTGTTATACTCGATTAGGGGCCTTTTTTGGACTCGATGAGGGGTCTTTGTTATACTCAATCAGGGGACTTTGTTATACTCGACCAGGAGGCTTTGTTATACTCGACCAGGGGACTTTCTAATACTCGAGATGGGGGCTGTGTTATACTCGATTAGGGGACTTTGTTATACTCGATCAGGAGGCTTTGTTATACTCGATCAGGGGACTTTGCTATACTCGACCAAGGGACTTTGTTATACTCGATCAGGGGTCTTTGTTATACTCGACCAGGGGACTTTTTTATACTCGATCAGCGGACTTTGTTATACTCGATAAGGGGACTTTCTTTTACTCGATAAGGGGAATTTGTTCTACTCGATAAGGGGACTTTGTTAGACTCGAACAGGGGACTTTGTTATACTCGACCAGGGGACTTTGTTAGACTCGATGAGGCGCCTTTGTTATACTAGATGAGGGGACTTTGTTATACTCGATTAGGGGCCTTTTTTAGACTCGATCAGGGGCCTTTGTTATACTCGATCAAGGGACCTTGTTATACTCGAGCAGGGGGCTTCGTTATACTCGATCAGGGGACTTTGTTATACTCGATGAGGAGGCTTTGTTATACTCGATTAGGGGACTTTGTTATACTCAACCAGAGAACTTTGTTATACTCGATTAAGTGCCTTTGTTATACTCGATCAAGGAACTTTGTTTTACTCAACCAGGGGACTTTTTTAATATTAATCAGGGGACTTTGTCATACTCGATCAGGGGAATTTTGTTATACTCGATCAAGGGATATGTTATACTCGATCAAAGACTTTGTTATACTCAACCAAAGGACTTTGTTATACTCGATCAGGGGACTTTGTTATACTCGATGAGGGCTTTTGTTATCCTCGATCAGGGGACTTTGTTATACTCGACCAGCGGACTTTGTTATACTCGATCAGGGGACTTTGTTATACTCGACCAGCGGACTTTGTTATACTCGATCAGGGGAATTTTGTTATACTCGATCAAAGGACTTTGCTATACTTGATTAGGGGCCTTTGTTATACTCGATAAGAAAACTTTGTTATACTCGACAAAGGGACTTTGTTATACTCGATCAAGGGACTTTTGTTATACTCGATCAGGGGACTTTGTTATACTCGTCCAGGGGCCTTTGATATACTCGATCAGGGGACTTTGTTATACTCGATATGAGGACTTTGTTATACTCGATAAGGGGAATTTATTAGACTCGATAAGGGGACTTTGTTAAACTCGAACAGGGGACTTTGTTATACTCGACCAGGGGACTTTGTTATACTCGATTATGCGGCTTTGATATAGTAGATTAGGGGACTTTGTTATACTCGATGAGGGGCCTTTTTTATACTCGATCAGGGGCCTTTGTTATACTATATCAGGGGACTTTGTTATACTCGATTAGGGGCCTTTTTTGGACTCGATGAGGGGTCTTTGTTATACTCAATCAGGGGACTTTGTTATACTCGACCAGGAGGCTTTGTTATACTCGACCAGGGGACTTTCTAATACTCGAGATGGGGGCTGTGTTATACTCGATTAGGGGACTTTGTTATACTCGATCAGGAGGCTTTGTTATACTCGATCAGGGGACTTTGCTATACTCGACCAAGGGACTTTGTTATACTCAATCAGGGGTCTTTGTTATACTCGACCAGGGGACTTTTTTATACTTGACCAATGGAATTTGTTATACTCGATGAGGGGCTTTTGTTATACTTGATCTGGCGACTTTGTTATACTCGAGCAGGAGATTTTGTTATAGTCCATCAGGGGACTTTTTTATACTCGACCAGAGGACTTTGTTATAATCGATCAGGGGACTTTGTTATACTCGTCCATGGGACTTTTTTATTCTTGACCAATGGACTTTGTTATACTCAATGAGGGGCCTTTGTTGTTCTCGATCAGGGGACTTTGTTATACTCGACCAGGGGACTTTGTTATACTCGACCAGGGGAATTTGTTATACTGGGCCAGGGGACTTTTTTATACTCGATGAGGCGACTTTGTTATACTCGATGAGGGCTTTTGTTATACTCGATCAGGGTAATTTGTTATACTCGACCAGGGGCCTTTGTTATACTCGATCAGAGGACTTTGTTATACTCGATAAGAGGTCTTTGTAATACTCGATAAGGGGAAATTGTTGTACTCGATATGGGGACTTTGTTATACTGGGCCAGGGGAATTTTTTATACTCGATGAGGCGAATTTGTTATGCTCGATCAGGGACTTTTGTTATACTCGACCAGGGGACTTTGTTATACTCGATTTGGCGGCTTTGTTATATTCGATCAAGGGGACTTTGTTATATTCGATGAGGGGCCTTTGTTATACTCGATCAGAGGCCTTTGTTTTACTAGATCAGGGACTTTGTTATACTCGATTAGGGGCCTTTTTTGTACTCGATGAGGGGTCTTTGTTATACTCGATCAGGGGACTTTGTTATATTCGAGCAGGGGGATTTGTTATACTCGAGCAGGGGACTTTCTTATACTCGAGAAGGGGGCTGTGTTATACTCGATCAAGGGACTTTGTTATACTCGATCAGGAGGCTTTGTTATACTCGATCAGGGGAATTTGCTATACTCGACCAGGGGACTTTGTTATTCTCGATCAGGAGTCTTAAGTTATACTCGACCAGGGGACTTTTTTATACTTGACCAATGGACTTTGTTATACTCGATGAGGGGCTTTTGTTGTACTCGATCTGGCGACTTTGTTATACTCGAGCAGAGGACTTTGTTATACTCCATCAGGGGACTTTGTTATACTGGACCAGGGGACTTTGGTATACTCGATCAGGGGACTTTGTTATTCTCGATCAGGGGGCTTTAATATACTCGTCTAGGAGGCTTTTTTATACTCAATCAGGGGACTTTGTTATACTCGATCAGGGGACTTTGTCTTACTCGATCAGGGCCCTTTGCTATACTCGCCCAGGGGACTTTGTTATGCTCGATATGAGGAATTTGTTATACTGGGCCAGGGGACTTTTTTGTACTCGATCAGGGGACTTTGTTATACTCGATCAGGGGACTTTTGTTATACTCGATGAGGGGACTTTGTTATACTCGACCAGGGGCCTTTGTTATACTCGATTAGAGAACGTTGTTACACTCGATCAGGGGACTTTGTCTTACTCGATCAGGGCCCTTTTTTATACTCGACCAGGGGAATTTGTTATAATCGATTAGGGGACTCTTTTATGCTCGATCTAGGGACTTTGTTAAACTGGCCCAGGAGACGTTGTTATACTCGATCAAGGGATATGTTATACTCGATCAGGGGACTTTGTTATTCTGGACCAGGGACTTTTTTATACTTGAATAATGGACTTTGTTATACTCGATGAGGGGCCTTTGTTATACTCGATCAGGGGACTTTTTTATACTTGACCAGAGGACTTTGTTATATTCGATTTGGGGAATTTGTTACAATCGACCAGGGGACTTTTTTATACTTGACCAATGGACTTTGTTATACTCAATGAGGGGCCTTTGTTTTACTCGATCAGGGGAATTTGTTATACACGACCAGGGGACTTTGTTATACGCGATCAGGGGACTTTTTTATACTCGACCAGAGGACTTTGTTATACTCGATCAGGGGATATGTTATACTCGATAGGGGACTTTGTTATACTCAACCAGAGGACTTTGTTATACTTAATCAGGGGACTTGTATATCGATTAGGGGCCGCTGCTTATACTCGATGAGGGGGCTTTATTACTCTCATAGGGGACTGCTATACTCGACAGGGACTTGTTATACTCGATCAGGGGACTTTATTGCTCTCGACCAGGGGACTTTTATACTTGATCAGGGACTTTGTCATACTCGATCAGTGGACTTTCCTATATTTGACAATGGACTTTGCTATACTCGATGAAGAGACCTTTGTTCATACTCGATCGGGGACTTTATTGTTATACTCGACAGGGGACTTTGTTATACTAAATCAGGGGATGTGTTATACTCGATCAGGGGACTTTCTGCTCTCAGTTCCAAGGGACTTTATTATACTCGACCAGGGGGCTTTGTTACACTAGGATCAGGGGACTTTGTTATACTTGATCAGGGAACTTTGTTATACTCATCCAAGGAGCTCTGTTATACTCGATCAGGGGACTTTGTTATACTCGATCAGGGGAGTTTGTCTTACTCGATCAGGGCCCTTTGCTATACTCTACCGGGGGACTTTGTTATAATCGATCAGGGGACCTTGGTATGCTCGATCTAGGGACTTTGTTATACTGGGCCAGGTGACTTTTTTATACTCGATCAGGTGACTTTCTTAAACTGGACCAGGGGACATTTATATTCTCGATTTGGGGACTTTGTTATACTCGATCAGGGGACTTTTGTTTCACTCGATCAGGGGACTTTGTTATACTCGACCAGGGGCCTTTGTTATACTCGATTAGGGAGTTGTTATACTCGATAAGAGGACATTGTTATACTCGAAAAGGGGAATTTGTTATACTCGATAAGGGGACTTTTTTAGACTCGATTAGGGGACTTTCTTATACTCGATGAGGGGTCTTTGTTATACTCGATCAGAGGCCTTTGTTTAATAGAACAAGGGACTTTGTTATACTCGATTAGAGGTCTGTTTTGGACTCGATCAGGGGACTTTGTTATACTCGAGCAGGGGGCTTTGTTATACTCGATCTGGGGACATTGTTATACTCGATGAGGAGGCTTTGTTATACTCGATCAGGGGACTTTGCTATACTCGACCAGGCGACTTTGTTATACTCGAGCAGGGGGCTTTGTTATACTCGATTAGGGGACTTTGTTATACTCAATCAGGAGACTTTGTTATACTCGATCAGGGGACTTTGCTATACTCGACCAGGGGACATTGTTATACTCGATCAGGGGACTTTGTTATACTCGACCAGGGAACTTTTTTATACTTGACCAATGGACTTTATTATACTCGATGAGGGGCCTTTGTTATACTCGATGAGGGGACTTTGTTATACTCCATCAGGGGACTTTGTTATACTCGATAAGGGGACTTTTTTATACTCGACCAGAGGACTTTGTTATACTCAATCAGGGGATATGTTATACTTGATCAGGGGACTTTGTTATACTCAACCAGGGGACTTTGTTATACTCGATCAGGTGACTATGTTATACTCGATCAGGGGACTTTTTTATTCTTGATCAGGGGACTTTGTCATACTCGATCAGTGGACATTCCTATATTTGACCAATGGACTTTGCTATACTCGATGAGGGGACTTAGTTATACTCCATCAGGGGACTTTGTTATACTCGATGAGGGGACCTTTTTATACTCGACCAGAGGACTTTGTTATACTCAATCAGGGGATATGTTATACTTGATCAAGGGATTTTGTTATACTCAACCAGGGGACTTTGTTATGCTCGATCAGGGGATTTGTTCTACTTGATTAGGGGACTTTGTTATACTGGACCAGGGGGTTTTGTTATACTCGATTAGGGGACTTTGTTATAATCGATCAGGGGACGTTGTTATGCTCAATCTGGGGACTTTGTTATTCTGGGCCTGGAGACTTTGTTATACTAGAACAGGGAACTTTGTCTTACTCGATCAGGGCCCTTTGCTATACTCGAGCAGGGGACTTTGTTATAATCGATCAGGGGACTTTGTTATGTTCGATATGGGGACTTTGTTATACCCGGCCAGGGAACTTTTAGGTACTCGATCAAGGGAATTTGTTTTACTCGATCAGGGGACTTTTGTTATACTCGATCAGGGGACTTTACTATACTCGACCAGAGGCCTTTGTTATACTCGATCAGGGGACTTTGTTATACTCGATAAGGGGACTTTGTTTTACTCGATAAGGGGAATTTGTTATACTCGATATGGGGAGTTAATGTTAGACTCGAACACGGGCCTTTGTTATA
>NW_024733134.1:0-7470 GCF_018991925.1 Homarus americanus | reverse complement strand
TTGTGACCATGCTGCCCTCAGGCTGGTGGTATTCAACTTTAATTTTGTCACGTTCTTGTGACCATCCTGCCCTCAGACTGGTAGTATTCAACTTTAATTTTGTCACGTTCTTGTGACCATCCTGCCCTCAGGCTGGTGGTATTCAACTTTAATTTTGTCACGTTCTTGTGACCATGCTTCCCTCAGGCTGGTGGTATTCAACTTGAATTTTGTCAAGTTCTTGTGACCATGCTGCTCTCAGGCTGATGGTATTCAACTTTAAATTTGTCACGTTCTTGTGACCATGCTGCCCTCAGGCTGGTGGTATTCAACTTTAATTTTGTCACGTTCTTGTGACCATGCTGCTCTCAGGATGATGGTATTCAACTTTAAATTTGTCACGTTCTTGTGACCATGCTGCCCTCAGGCTGGTGGTATTCAACTTTAATTTTGTCACGTTCTTGTGACCATGCTGCCCTCAGGCTGGTGGTATTCAACTTTAATTTTGTCACGTTCTTGTGACCATGCTGACCTCAGGCTGGTGGTATTCAACTTTAATTTTGTCACGTTCTTGTGACCATGCTGCCCACAGGCTGGTGGTATTCAACTTTAATTTTGTCACGTTCTTGTGACCATGCTGCACTCAGGCTGGTGGTATTCAACTTTAATTTAGTCACGTTCATGTGACGATGCTGCCCTCAGGCTGGTGGTAATCAACTTTAATTTTGTCACGTTCTTGTGACCATGCTGCTCTCAGGCTGATGGTATTCAACTTTAAATTTGTCACGTTCTTGTGACCATGCTGCCCTCAGGCTGGTGGTATTCAACTTTAATTTTGTCACGTTCTTGTGACCATGCTGCCCTCAGGCTGGTGGTATTCAACTTTAATTTTGTCACGTTCTTGTGACCATGCTGTCCTCAGGCTGGGGGTATTCAACTTTAATTTTGTCACATTCTTGTGACCATGCTGCCCTCACGCTGATGGTATTCAACTTTAATTTTGCCACGTTCTTGTGACCATGCTGCCCTCAGGCTGGTGGTATTCAACTTTAATTTTGTCACGTTTTGGTGACCATGCTGCCCTCAGGCTGGTGGTATTCAACTTTAATTTTGTCACGTTCTTGTGACCATGCTGCCGTCAGGCTGATGGTATTCATCTTTAATTTTGTCACGTTCTTGTGACCATGCTGTCCTCAGGCTGGTGGTATTCAACTTTAATTTTGTCACGTTCTTGTGACTGTTGCTGCCCCCAGGCTGGTGGTATTCAACTTTAATTTTGTCACGTTCTTGTGACCATGCTGCTCTCAGGCTGATGGTATTCAACATTAAATTTGTCCCTTGTTTGTGACCATGCTGCCCTCAGGCTGGTGATATTCAACTTTAATTTTGTCACGTCCTTGTGGCCATGCATCCTCAGGCTGGTGGTATTCAATTTTACTTTTGTCACGTTCTTGTGACCATACTGCCCTCAGGTTGGTATTCAACTTTAATTTTGTCCACGTTCTTGTGACCATGCCCCTCAGGCTGATAGTATTCAGCAATTTAGTCACGTTCTTGCCCGGCCATAGCTGCCCTCAGGCTGATGGTATTCAACTTTAATTTTGTCGTTCTTGTGACCATGCTATCCCTCAGGCTGGTGGTATTCAACTGAATTTAGTCACGTTCTTGTGACCATGCCCTCAGGCTGATGGTATTCAACTGTTTTGTCTTGTGACCATGCTGCCCCTCAGGCTGGTGGTATTCAACTTTAATTTTGTCATGTTCTTGTGACCATGCTGTCCTCAGCTGGTGGTATTCTTTACTTTGTCACGTTCTTGTGATATCGCTTTAGCCTCAGGCTGTGATATTCAGCAGATTTTGTCACGTTCGCTGACCATGCTGTCCTCAGGCTGGTGGTATTCAACTTTAATTTTGTCGCGTTCTTGTGAAAATGCTGCCCTCAGGCTGGT
Organism: Homarus americanus; assembly: GCF_018991925.1. NCBI lineage: Eukaryota > Metazoa > Arthropoda > Malacostraca > Decapoda > Nephropidae > Homarus > Homarus americanus. The sequence goes on along the minus strand of NW_024733134.1, from coordinate 5,542 downwards.
GGTATTCAACTTTAATTTTGTCACGTTCTTGTGACCATGCTGTCCTCAGGCTGGTGGTATTCAACTTTAAATTTGTCACGTTTTTGTGACCATGCTGCCGTCAGGCTGGTGGTATTCAACTTTAATTTTGTCACGTTTCTCTGACCATGTTGCCCTCAGGCTGGTGGTATTCAACTTTAATTTTGTCACGTTCTTGTGACCATGCTGCCCTCAGGCTGGTAGTATTCAACTTTAATTTAGTCACGTTCTTGTGACCATGCTGCCCTCAGGCTGATGGTATTCAACTTTAATGTTGTCATATTCTTGTGACCATGCTGCCCTCAGGCTGGTGGTATTCAACTTTAATTTTGTCATGTTCTTGTGACCATGCTGTCCTCAAGCTGGTGGTATTCAACTTTAACTTTGTCACGTTCTTGTGACTGTTGCTGCCCTCAGGCTGGTGGTATTCAACTTGAATTTTGTCACGTTCTTGTGACCATGCTGTCCTCAGGCTGGTGGTATTCAACTTTAATTTTGTCACGTTTTGGTGACAATGCTGCCCTCAGACTGGTGGTATTCAACTTTAATTTTGTCACGTTCTTGTGACCATGCTGTCCTCAGGCTGGTGGTATTCAACTTTAATTTTGTCTCGTTTTTGTGACCATGCTGCCCTCACGCTGGTGGTATTCAACTATAATTTTGTCACGTTCTTGTGACCATACTGCCCTCAGGCTGGTGGTATTCAACTTTAATTTTGTTACGTTCTTGTGGCCATGCTGCTCTCAGACTGATGGTATTCAACTTTAAATTTGTCACGTTCTTGTGACCATGCTGCCCTCAGGCTGGTGGTATTCAACTTTAATTTTGTCACGTTCTTGTTACCATGCTGCCCCTAGGCTGGTGTATTCAACTTTAATTTTGTCATGTTCTTGTGACCAGGCTGCCCTCAAGCTGGTGGTATTCAACTTTTAACTTTTGTCACGTTCTTAGACTGTTGCCGTTCCCTCAGGCTGGTGGTATTCAACTTGAATTTTGTCACGTTCTTGTGACCATGCTGTCCCTGGGGCTGGTGGTATTCAACTTAATTTTGTCGCGTTCTTGTGAAAATGCTGCCCCCAGGCTGGTGGTATTCAACTTTAATTTTGTCACGATCTTGTGACCATGCTGTCCTCAGGCTGGTGGTATTCAACTTAATTTTGTCACGTTCTTGTGACCATGCTGCCCTCAGGCTGGTGGTATTCAACTTTAATTTTCTCACGTTCTTGTGACCATGCTGCTCTCAGGCTGATGGTATTCAACTTTAATTTTGTCACGTTCTTGTGACCATGGTGCCCTCAGGCTGATGGTATTCAACTTTAATTTTGTCACGTTCTTGTGACTGTCGCTGCCCTCAGGCTGGTGGTATTCAACTTTAATTTTGTCACGTTCTTGTGACCATGCTGCCCTCAGGCTGGTGGTATTCAACTTTAATTTAGTCACGTTCTTGTGACCATGCTGCCCTCAGCCTGATGGTATTCAACTTTAATTTTGTCATATTCTTGTGACCATGCTGCCCTCAGGCTGGTGGTATTCAACTTTAATTTTGTCATGTTCTTGTGACCATGCTGTCCTCAAGCTGGTGGTATTCAACTTTAACTTTGTCACGTTCTTGTGACTATCGCTGGCCTCAGGCTTGTGGTATTCAACTTGAATTTTGTCACGTTCTTGTGACCATGCTGCTCTTAGGCTGATGGTATTCAACTTTAAATTTGTCACTTTTTTGTGACCATGCTGCCCTCAGGCTGGTGGTATTCAACTTTAATTTTGTCACGTTCTTGTGACCATGCTGCCATCAGGCTGATGGTATTCAACTCTTAATTTTGTCAGCTGCTCCTTGTGACTGTCGCTGCCCCCAGGCTGATGGTATTCAACTTTTAATTTTGTCAATGTTCTGTGCCCATGCTGCCCCTCAGGCTGGTAGTATTCAACTCTTAATTTAGTCACGTTTCAGACCATGCCCTCAGGCTGATGGGTATTCAACTTTAATTTTGTCATATTCTCAGACCATGCTGCCCTCAGGCTGGTGGTATTCAACTTTAATTTTGTCATGTTCTTGTGACCATGCTGTCCTCAAGCTGGTGGTATTCAACTTTAACTTTGTCACGTTCTTGTGACTATCGCTGGCCTCAGGCTGGTGGTATTCAACTTTAATTTTGTCACGTTCTTGTGACCATGCTGCTCTTAGGCTGATGGTATTCAACTTTATATTTGTCACTTTTTTGTGACCATGCTGCCCTCAGGCTGGTGGTATTCAACTTTAATTTTGTCACGTTCTTGTGACCATGATGCCATCAGGCTGATGGTATTCAACTTTAATTTTGTCACGTTCTTGTGACCATGCTGTCCTCAGGCTGGTGGTATTCAACTTTAATTTTGTCACGTTCTTGTGACCATGCTGCCATCAGGCTGGTGGTATTCAACTTTAATTTTGTCACGTTCTTGTGACCATGCTGCCCTCAGGCTGGTGGTATTCAACTTTAATTTTGTCACGTTCTTGTGACCATGCTGTCCTCAGGCTGGTTGTATTCAACTTTAATTTTGTCACGTTTTGGTGACAATGCTGCCCTCAGACTGGTGGTATTCAACTTTAATTTTGTCACGTTCTTGTGACCATCCTGCCCTCAGGCTGGTGGTATTCAAATTTAATTTGACACGTTCTTGTGACCATGCTGCCATCAGGCTGGTGGTATTCAACTTTAATTTTGTCACGTTCTTGTGACCATGCTGCTCTCAGGCTGATGGTATTCAACTTAAAATTTGTCACGTTCTTGTGACCATGCTGCCCTCAGGCTGGTGGTATTCAACTTTAATTTTGTCACGTTCTTGTGACCATGCTGCCCTCAGGCTGATGGTATTCAACTTTAATTTTGTCACGTTTTTGTGACCATGCTGCCCTCAGGCTGGTGGTCTTCAACTTTAATTTTGTCACGTTCTTGTGACCATGCTGACCTCAGGCTGGTAGCATCTTAACTTAGTATTTTTGTCACGCTCTTGTGACCATGCTGCCCTTAGCTGGTGGTGGTGGTATTCAACTTTTAATTTTGTCACGTTTTGTGACCATGCTGCCTCAGGCTGGTGGTCTTCAACTTTAATTTTGTCACATTCTTAGACCATGCTGGGACTTCAGGTTGGTGTATTCAACTCTTATTTCTTTTTGTCACGTTCTTGCAGACCATGCTGTCCCCAGGCTGGTGGTATTCATAACTTAATTTTGTCACTGCTTCCAGGATTCATGCTGCCCCTCAGGCTGATGGTATCTACTTAATTTTGTCATATTCTTGTGACCATGCTGCCCTCAGGCTGGTGGTATTCAACTTGCTCTGCCGCGTTCTTGCATTCATGCTGTCCTCAAGCTGGTGGTATTCAACTTAATTTTGTCACGCTCTTGTGACTATCGCCAGCCTCAGGCTGGTAGTATTCAACTTGAATTTTGTCGCTTCTTGTGACCATGCTGCTCTTAGGCTGATGGTATTCAACTTTAAATTTGTCACTTTTTTGTGACCATGCTGCCCTCAGGCTGGTGGTATTCAACTTTAATTTTGTCACGTTCTTGTGACCATGCTGCCATCAGGCTGATGGTATTCAACTTTAATTTTGTCACGTTCTTGTGACTGTCGCTGCCCTCAGGCTGATGGTATTCAACTTTAATTTTGTCACGTTCTTGTGACCATGCTGCCCTCAGGCTGGTAGTATTCAACTTTAATTTAGTCACGTTCTTGTGACCATGCTGCCCTCAGGCTGATGGTATTCAACTTTAATTTTGTCATATTCTTGTGACCATGCTGCCCTCAGGCTGGTGGTATTCAACTTTAATTTTGTCATGTTCTTGTGACCATGCTGTCCTCAAGCTGGTGGTATTCAACTTTAACTTTGTCACGTTCTTATGACTATCGCTGGCCTCAGGCTGGTGGTATTCAACTTGAATTTTGTCACGTTCTTGTGACCATGCTGCTCTTAGGCTGATGGTATTCAACTTTATATTTGTCACTTTTTTGTGACAATGCTGCCCTCAGGCTGGTGGTATTCAACTTTAATTTTGTCACGTTCTTGTGACCATGCTGCCATCAGGCTGATGGTATTCAACTTTAATTTTGTCACGTTCTTGTGACCATGCTGTCCTCAGGCTGGTGGTATTCAACTTTAATTTTGTCACGTTCTTGTGACCATGCTGTCCTCAGGCTGGTGGTATTCAACTTTACTTTTGTCACGTTCTTGTGACCATGCTGCCCTCAGGTTGGTGGTATTCAACTTTAATTTTGTCACGTTCTTGTGACCATGCTGCCCTCAGGCTGGTGGTATTCAACTTTATTTTTGTCACGTTCTTGTGACCATGCTGCCCTCAGGCTGGTGGTATTCAACTTTAATTTTGTCACGTTTTTGTGACCATGCTGCCCTCAGGCTGGTGGTATTCAACTTTAATTTTGTCACGTTCTTGTGACCATGCTGCCATCAGGCTGGTGGTATTCAACTTTAATTTTGTCACGTTCTTGTGACCATGCTGCTCTCAGGCTGATGGTATTCAACTTAAAATTTGTCACGTTCTAGACCATGCTGCCCCCAGGCTGGTGGTATTCAACCTTTAATTTTGTCACGCTCTTAGACCATGCTGCCCCTCAGGCTGATGGTATTCAACTTAACTTTGTCACGTTTTTGTGACCATGCTGCCTCAGGCTGGTGGTCTTCAACTTAATTTTGTCACGTTCTGTGACCATGCTGACCCTTGTAGGCTGGTGGTATTCAACTTATTTTTGTCACGCTCTTAAGTAATTCATGCTGCCCCCAGGCTGGTGGTATTCAACTTAATTTTGTCACGTTTTTGTGACCATGCTGCCCTCAGGCTGGTGGTCTTCAACTTTAATTTTGTCACGTTCTTGTGACCATGCTGACCTCAGGCTGGTGGTATTCAACTTTATTTTTGTCACGTTCTTGTGACCATGCTGTCCTCAGCCTGGTGGTATTCAACTTTAATTTTGTCACGTTCTTGTGACCATGCTGCCCTCAGGCTGATGGTATTCAACTTTAATTTTGTCACGTTCTTGTGACCATGCTGTCCTCAGGCTGGTGGTAATCAACATTAATTTTGTCACGTTCTTGTGACCATGCTGTCCTCAGGCTGGTGGTATTCAACTTTAATTTTGTCACGTTCTTGTGACCATGCTGCTCTCAGGCTGATGGTATTCAACTTAAAATTTGTCACGTTCTTGTGACCATGCTGCCCTCAGGCTGGTGGTATTCAACTTTAATTTTGTCACGTTCTTGTGACCATGCTGCCCTCAGGCTGGTGGTATTCAACTTTAATTTTGTCACGTTTTTGTGACCATGCTGCCCTCAGGCTGGTGGTCTTCAACTTTAATTTTGTCACGTTCTTGTGACCATGCTGACCTCAGGCTGGTGGTATTCAACTTTATTTTTGTCACGTTCTTGTGACCATGCTGTCCTCAGCCTGGTGGTATTCAACTTTAATTTTGTCACGTTCTTGTGACCATGCTGCCCTCAGGCTGATGGTATTCAACTTTAATTTTGT
>NW_024733133.1:0-4878 GCF_018991925.1 Homarus americanus | reverse complement strand
ACTCCACCACACTCCACCACATTCCTCCACACTCCACCACACTCCTCCACACCCACACCCACACCCACCCACACCCACACCCACCACACCCACCACACCCCACACCCACACCCACACCACATTCCTCCAGCACCCACACCCACACCCACCACACCCACCCACCACATTCCCACACCCACCACATTCCTCCACACCCACCACCCCACCACATTCCTCCACACCTCCACACCCACCACACTCCACCACACCACACCCACCACACCCACCACACCCACCACACCCTCCACACTCCACACCCCACCACACTCCACCACACCCAACCACACCCTCCACACCCACCAACCCACCCCTCCACCACACTCCACCACACCCTCCCACATCCCAACCCACACCCACCCCTCCCACACCCACACCCCACATCTCCACACCCACACCCACCCACCACCCACACCCACCACACACCCACCACACCACCCACCACACCCCCACACCCACCCACACCCACACCCACCACACCACCACACCCACCACACCCACCCACACTGCAACCCACACCCACACCCATCACACCCCACCACACCACACACCCACCACACCTCCACACCACCACACCTCCACCTCCACCACACTCCATCACACTCCACCACACCACCACACTCCACCACACTCCACCACACTCCACCACACTCCAACACACACTCTCCACACTACTCACACTCACCATATTTCCTCCACACCTCCACACCACCACACTTCCTCCACACACTATTGGGATTTTTTCATGGACTGTCACCTATCCCAATTTAAACCCGTTGTGTAAAGAGGAGAGGAGAGGGGAGAGGGGCAGAGGAGGGATTGAGGAGTAAGAAGACGAGTGAGAGGGAAATATGGTGATTCAGGAAGAGAGGGGAAGCATGAGAGAAAAAAGAAACTGGGAGAGGGTGGAGAGGAAAGGGAGAGAGGAGAGAGAGAGAGAGAGAGAGAGAGAGAGAGAGAGAGGGGTCTAAATTAGCCCTGGTATTAACAGAGGTAGATAGTCACCCTTAATCTCCCCAGTGTGTGTGTGTGTGTGTGTGTGTGTGAGTGTGTGTGTCGGTCGGAAGCTTAGGATATGACACCAGGATATTAGATGGATGTGTTGACGAGAAGGATATGTCCCGTTCGGCGCTTATCCTACCTTACGTCTGTTAATCCTTCCTGACCTACTCCTTACCTTGACTGACCTTACCTGACCTACTCTTGACCCCTCCTGACCTTGACTGACCTACTCCTTACCGTGACTGACCTTACCTGACCTACTCCTGACCCTACCTGACCTTGACTGACCTACTCCTTACCTTTACTGATCTACTCCTGACCCTTCCTGACCTACTCCTCACCTTGTCTGACCTACACCTGACCCTTCCTGACCTTACCTGACCTCCTGACCTTACCTGACCTCCTGACTCTACCTGACCTACTTCTTACCTTACCTGACCCTCTCCTGACCTCTCCTGACCCTTCCTAGATGTCTATAGGGACTAATTATCCCCCATAGGTAATTCGAAGGTAGTCCTCCACCACACCTCACCCTTGTGCCTCCTCCTCCAACCATTCACTTCAAGGTCAAGTATCAAGTCTTTTTCTGCGACCTACAGACATCCTTGAGGCTTCCTTGTGTGATAACCTAACACACACTCCCTCACCCCCACAGGTCTCGTAACACACCTGTAGTTCCTTCTTCAGTAGTGGCAGCAGGGTCTTGAAGCATCTAGGTTAGGTTAGGTTAGGTGCAGCATACACCGAATCTGACACTGTGTAAGGCCGAGAGATATTATGCCTGGCAGGTGACAACACACACACACACACACACACACACACACACACACACACACACACACACACACACACACACATTTTTAGACAAAGATTAAGAAAAAAATTCATTATCATTTGATATAATTCCGTTTATTGTATTTGTGTTTAGTTTACTTCTACAGTTGTTAACGCCCAATGTCGTGTTTTATTTACTGAATTTAATACATATTGTATAACTACACTGTCTGTCACATACTGTTTACCATTGTTTGTATACTTGTACTGTGTAGGTACAGTTGTCTCCACTCCTGCGTTTACCACAGCGCTGCCAAGTCTCTCTTTTCAAGGTGTGGACCCGGCGTTGTGAGTTAACAGGAGGGAAGGGAGGTGTGACAGGGAGGGGGTGTGGGTAGGGGTGTGACAGGTAGGGGTGTGACAGGTAGGGGTGTGACGGGTAGGTGTGTGACAGGTAGGGTGTGTGACAGAGGTAGGTGTGTGACAGGGTAGGTGTGTGACAGGGTAGGTGTGTGACAGGGTAGGTGTGTGACGGGGTAGGTGTGTGACGGGGGTAGGTGTGTGACAGGGTAGGTGTGTGACGGGGTAGGTGTGTGACGGGTAGGGTGTGGACAGGGTAGGGGTGTGACGGGGTAGGTGTGTGACAGGGTAGGGGTTGGTGTGTGACGGGGTAGGTGTGTGACGGGGTAGGGGTGTGATGGGGTAGGGGTGTGACGGGGTCGGTGTGTGACGGGGTCGGTGTGTTCCTGTGGGGAGAGAGACGGGGTGCTGGGGGTGAGGAAGGAAAGTGTATATCAGTTGGGATAAATATCAATACAGTACTGCTCTTGGACAACACAGACGAGGTTTCCTCAGCTGAGTGTAATCGCCCAACGCTGCCAGATGACAACACTAAAGTTACAGTAGTGTGAGAGGAGGATAAACCCATGTTATAAGGGAGGTGTTCCTTCGTAAAATAGAACATCTATGAGTAAATGGATTATGGGTATGATGAATCTATATCTTGTAGAAGCAGTGAAGTTTTATTTAACCCTTGACTATGGGATGGAACTTCCCTGACTGAAGAGAATCGTCTGGTGGTAGCCGGGTTAAAATACACAAGAAGACATCGTACTGAAGGGATTAATTATCAACCAAAACAATCTACTACTACTACTACTATGGCCTCCAGCCTCCCCCAATAGCCACACCTTCGCCACTATTTTATTACCTTAATAGTAAATATCCTAATATATAAGTAGCTATCCTAGCTGTGTTGAGTTAGTTGAGCTGCAGATCTCTGCGGCATTCAGTGACTGTTGCCTCATAGTCAATATCTGCAGCAGTTGTCGGCTTTGGGGCCGATGCTCTCGTTCCCCTGAGGCAGAGCAAAGCCGACCTAATGAGAGAGAAGGACAGTCGACATCTCATCCAGGCTGTAACATAACTTCTGGGCTGCTGCTTCTGTTCGGAGATCACCTCCGCGAGTCTGGCGTAGAAGCATCTTGCACTTGGTCCCATCCCACCAGAGGTTGTGAACACTAGAGGAGTGAAGCTACCTTGATCAACGTTCTGAATTCTCTCCCCATATGCCCTTGTCTTGTCGTTCTCGTTCCTCCTGTGTGCAGCATCGAGAGCTAGGTTACGGTGACATGCGGCCATGGGATCAAAAATCCTGATGTCGAAGAAGGCTCGCTGTCCCTGCGTCCAGAATCCTCGAGCACTGACGTCAACACAGGCTTCGTTGGATGTGTTTGAAGTCCTATGTTGGAAATTCTCACCGTCCAATGGAAGGAGGGTCGGTTCTACCATGGCATCACGGCAGATTTCCTTCAACATATTTGCTGTGAGATCCCTTACTTCGTCATGCCTCATGCATACGAAGCCTCCTTTCTTGCACACCATGGCGTGATCGACATCATAGGAAGAGCCACACACGCATTAGGAGGGCAAACCTTCTACTGACCTACCGCACCTTAGAGCAATGGCATCTGTAAATTCTTGTTTATTGAGACTGAAACCATTTGTCCTTATCGTTAACGTAGTTAACCAGTTCGAGGCGCCCACCTCCTGCGGTATAGCTACTTTTTTTTCAAATTCTCTGGTACTTGCAGCAGCAGTTGCTGCAAATTATCACTTTGGCCGTACTGTCATTCTGTCGTAATGGACCTTCGAATCATGTTTACTTTACTGGTATCCACCTCCCCTGTTGCGTTCTGAGCTATCATGTGTTCAGTGAGGGCTGCCGTGAGCTTAACTGAGCTTTGATGTTTGGTGGCAGCAATCTTCTCTGGATTGGTCAATCCCATTCCTCCCAGTCTCGGTGGTAGTGCAAGAAGTGATCTTTCTGCTGGTGTTAAGTCAGGGTGTTTCACTAATTTGGGAATGAAATTGACGCTGATAGCTTCTTCCAGAGGGTGGAGGAGGGGTCCGATATCAGGGATAGTGCGCATCAGGTAGTTTCAGCGATGCTTGACTCCGTGGGTGAATGCCGCAAAGGCCGCTTGTGGCTCTGTGTTAGCAATCTCAAACAGAGCTTGGATTTCCGTCACCCACTCATTCACCGTTCCCGTTACATACTCGGTCTTGAAGTCCGTCGTGCCGATTACTGCGCCTAGGTGTCTTTGGCCATCCTTTGTTATCTTGACCTCACTTCCACCGAACACCTCCATTGCCCGTTCATAATGTTCAGGCTTCACAATGAGGAAGGACTTGCTGGCGTTTGGGTGGTACCCTAATGTGGGCCTCGTGATGTTACCTACTACTACTACTACTACTACTACTACTACTACTACTACTACTACTACTACTACTACTACTACTACTACTACACCCTATATACCACCATAATCACCATGGTAATGTCTAATACTCTTGGCACTATATGATCATTGTGGCACTGTATATACCACCATAATCACCATGGTAATGTCTAATACTCTTGGCACTATATGATCATTGTGGCACTGTATGATCATTGTGGCATTGTATGATCATTGTGGCACTATATGATCATTGTGGCATTGTATGATCATTGTGGCACTATATGATCATTGTGGCATTGTATGATCATTGTGGCACTATATG